>NW_018165088.1:60620-84423 GCF_001263595.1 Phalaenopsis equestris
GTGTGTGTGTGTGTGTGTGTGTGTGTGTGTGTGTGTGTGTAGAAAACAGCTATTTCTTCATTAAGTTTGATAAATCAATATCAATAATCTTGAAGTGCATTATTGGAAGGTAATAAAAAAAAGTAAAATAAATAAAATTGGACTTCTCTCCTTTAAAAAGAATTAAAACTCTCCCATTAATTTTATTTTTGCACTTATTGCTTTATCACGAAATTGATTGAGAACTGCAATAAAATATAAAGATTTAAATCTCATAATATTTCACAAATTTTACTGTTCATCGAGCATGTTGCACGACGCATGTAAGCCCTGTTAAAATTCAAGTTTTACCCATATATTTCACCAATTAAATAAATTCATTATATGCTAATTACAATTATAAATACGGGCATTTAACCCTTGCCATTTAAAAACCTATATGCTTTGAAATTCTAGTAAGGTTCTCGTTCAGTTGTAGCCATCAATGAGACAATTTGAAAGTGCTTGATTGATAAATAGAAAATCTTTAAAATTCTTAAAATTAGGCATACAATTAGTTTTAATTGTATTGGAAAGTACGGACATATTCAATTTTGCATTTGAAGGCCATAAAATTGGAATTCAATTGGGTAGAGAATGATATTTTTCTTCATAAGAGGAGAAAAATCCATCCCTGTGCCATATAAAGACGATAATGCTTTATGAACCTAAGATACATTCTCGAAACAAACAAATAAATAGAAACTGTTAAGGAGCTTAAAGCACAAATTCTCACAGCAAGAAAACTTGAGCGCAAAACTGAAAGAATAAGAAAAACGCCTGACCACATGAATGCTTGATTGAAGTAACTTTATCGAGTAAACAGTTTTGCAAGTACAGCAACTCTCCTTCAATTTCATCCGTAGGTGAGATATCTAATATGTCCATATTTTTAACAAATTCCAATTGGTCCGAATTTGCAGCAATGAGCAAACAACCCTCGACTGCCTTGGCATCAGTGGTTCCCAATTTATCTGCACGAACAGCCATTTCAGTGGAAGCATTCTATTATCAACATGATCTGACAATGAAAAATGAACAATGCAACATAATATAAAAATATTTCGTACTACAACAGATAGAAATTAACAGAATCACACCATTACAGCTAGCTTTAATGATTCTTTCTTTGGGAAGTAAGCAATGCTGAATTTGAAGTTCTCTCAACTTTTTCAGAATGAATGGATGAATAAATGAACTTGAACATGGCCCAATATTTCTGCATTCATAGAATGAGAAATTTATAGGGTTATACAAAAAAAAAAGAAAAAAGCATATTATCATAATACTAACGTAACAAAGCTCCAAAAAATCAAATGGCTGTCAGAAAAAAAAATAAAATAAAATAAAATAAATTTACTGGTTGTTTGAGTTGTCAGCCAAACTAGCATCATAATCTGGACACTCTAAGCTGTCAGTCTTTAGCTCAACAACCCCAGCCTCATAGTTTTGATTATTTTCCACAAAAAGACGTGAGCAATCTGGTACTTCTTTCAAGTCACCTCCTTCAGTTTTATCTGGAGTTACCACCACTTTTTAGTTTGATAAACCGCCATCCGCAAGATAATCAAATAATACTCATCCAGAAACTTAGATCTAAGAATATGATATCATCAAAGTATCACTGTAGTCATGCAAATTTTTCATAGTTCGTAAAAACCATAAACAGCATTTCTACACATCAACATCCATTCTTCACTTTCAGAGACTACATGTTTTTCTCTCGCTTAGTTCCCGGATGCAAGATTGTTGAGCAGTCTCAATTTTCCAGTTCCAATGTGCTGAACAATGCCTATTGGAAAACTAGCCCGGAATAAACAGCAATTAAATTTCAAACAAAATTTCTGACCGACTGAATTATGGAGAATGGATACATGTAAAAAAATCATATCCAAATCAATGTTTTTGGATAATGGATACTTAGGGATAAGACCTGTTCGATAAGCAAACCAGTATCACAACTTTATATTTCAAAAGAAAAGTTCAATACTGTATCAAAGTCAGGAGTCTCATTAAATAAAATAAAAAAGGAAATTTTTTAAATAAAATACAAATAGGGCATCGTAAACAAAAAAGGGTGCTTATAATTTTTGGAAAGATAGCTATACAGTTTAAACTCAAGCTAAACGAGATATGATTCTAAACAGTACAATGAATAAACCTCTAAGAATATTGCAAATGTTTAATTTTCTTTATGCATTAACAAGTGCATTAGTTTCATTTTGTTCTGTTTTTCATCATGCTTAGCTTTTGAAAAATAGTTTTATTTTTTTGCAAAATATGATTTAAAAATCACAAATTTGAAGTCCACCGCCTCAATGAATTTATGACATATTAACTAGTGGAGCAGCTCATTTCTATTCAAGAGTATTATCATTTAATACAATACAGTGGAACAAAATAAACACTATGATATGCAAACATCCTGACCTATTTGTATCCAGATTATTCAAGACTATTGTTTCGCCATAACATTAACTACCACCAAGCCTCAAACAAATTCATTTTTCATAACCAAATGTATTACAGAAAGCTCATGTTGCAATGATACCAGATAAAAAAAAATTTAACGCTATAAAGAATTTGATGATGTCTTCAAGGCATAAGAAAAATTAGGATAAATGATAATGCTATATCAATAATATTTTGATCGTTTTTTTGCACTTTACTAGCATTTCTTACAAAAGAATATATGTGATACCACACTTGAAAGTTTATCTGAATTAAAAACTATAAAACTCTCATCAGAAATATTCCTTTGCATTAAATAATCAAAATAAACTTTGATACGAATAATAAAAAGATTATAAAAAAAATCAGCCTTGGAAAGGGCTTCCAAGCACAACAAGTAGCTAAGGTTTGATTTTGTTATGCAACGTGAACGATAAATTCAAAATAAAGAGTCATTTATAGTTTCTCTAGTGTTGATGGTTTTTCTGGTCGTAAATAAAACTAAAACATACAAAAGAATTTGGAAATAAAACTATGAGTACTCAAAAATTGCATGATGAGCTATTTTTACGGACTTGACAAAAACATCAAAACTAAGCCAAGTGTGATAACTAAGAATCACAAAAAGGATGTTCATGAAATAAAAATAGAGTACAAAGAAAAGTGTGTTAAAATGCTAAAGAATAGCACCTCCTAATAAAAATGTTGTTGAAAATAGGCTCTGTTATGACTATTTAGAAAGGAGAGTTAAATACATATCATAATGGCGGTAAACAAAATCAAGGAAACAAGCATAGAAAGAATGGCAATAAAAACAGTAGTCCGGAAATTGTAAATTAAAACTTGAATAAACTAAAATTAACACCACATACAGCACAAAGAAAAAAAAAGGAAGAGTAATAAATTCAAGCTCAAGCAGTTGGACTAAGGCTAATCATAATTATACATAATAATGAAGTAACAAAGCATGAACAATTTAAAAAACTTTCTTCTTAACAAGTTGACCAGAAATTTTGAGAAAATGGAATCAAAACCTCATGTAACACCAAGCATGAATAAAAGATCCTGAGGATTCATAAAGTTCGCCACAAATAATTTTTATTAGCCATACAATGAAGAAGATCTCACTTAACACTCATCAAGATAACCTCATTTACTCATCAAGATAACCTCATTTAACACTCATCAAGATTAATAGAGGAAAATCCATGATGCCTAATTCAAATAAAAATTTGGAAACGGCTAACAATCTGCAATTCTGGGGATTTCAAATAAAAATTAAGAGAATTAGAGCTTGTTTGGGATCAATTTTGTTTTTGTTTTTTTTTTTCATTTTATTATTTATATTTTTGCTTCTTAAAATATGCTTATTTAGTGTGTTAATTACATGTTTTAATTTTTTATTTAAAAAAAAAATTAAAATAGTTTAAAACAATCAAAACACTTTTAAACACTTTTAGATGTTTTGACTGATTTATTATAACTTACCAAGTATATTTTGTTTCAAATCAAAACATAAAAAAACAAATAAATATAGAAAATAAAAGTAATCCCAAAAAGCACCTCAGTTGACACATCAGTTACCTAATCAATAAATTTATACTTTCACATGAAACTAAAAGAAACGAGAAAAACTGACAAGAAATTTAGTGGCTTGTATAATCTAAAAAATAGGAAAAGAATATCTAGAGCCCTAATTAAATGATAATATATGATGGATTAACCATATGGTGGTTGCTACTAATGCAATTATTAATGAGAAAATTATAAATGTTATTAGTGTATTAATGAAAACATTATAAATGTTATTAGTGAATATACAATATAAGTTGGATTAAAACATATTTGAAATGTCAATTTTACGAAAAGATGTGTGAACTATTAATAACAAATCTCAAATGATAGAACTCTTTTGAATAGGATGTGCTACGATAGGATTCATAATTACCATGAAATAGAATGTTAAAAATAAAAGATTGAAACTATACTTGATTTGATAGTAGCATAAAATCTTGCAATAGCAAAACTATAATATAAGAAATGAGAGAACTAGGTTATTTTCAAAAGTCAACTTACTAAATCATAAATATTAATTAATATTTCAAAGAAAAGAAAAATAACTCGCAGAAAAAATTGAAAGATATTTTCATAAAAATTTGAAGTATTAATCAAAAATTATTAGAGGTAGATGTAAAGTTTAGAAGTATAAAAAAACTAAACCAAACAATTGAAGTAGGATAAGAACGTACAAATTAGGCGAGAAGTTAATCTTTTAGGAGAAGTTTTTAAATAGATAAAAAACATAAAATTGAGTCTAGCTTGATGATGCCTCATCCGTGCACTCCCATCGCCTCTCAATCAATCTCTAGTTCTTCACACACAATTTGACGAGTATCCTTGATTTTTTTAAGTATTCTTTTATCACTTCAACATTTATATTTTCCACTGTTTTCTTTTAAATTGATGAAAATTTTTGTTCAGAGTGCCTCATTATATTTGTTGGAAATTATTACCTAAATTAGTTTATATTTGAATAATTAAATAACTAGTGTATGCACAAGTTTCTGCATAGTTTTTGGTTGTGTAAAAAGATTTCTACAAAAGTAGATTTAACACCACAAACCATATTCAACAAAGAATGGATAAACGTGATAAAGCCTACTCTAAATTGTAGGAATAGCAAACAATGGTAATGAATAAGAGGATATTCAGCTGCGTCTATGAGTTCCAAGTTTGCATGCTTATTTATGACAACATCTAAAACTAAGAGAATTACAAAACAAAATATCTATATGACTGAACCCAATATTTAATACACTAATGATTCAAGAAGATAAAAGCATACCTTCATCTTCATAATACTTGACATAAAACTAAGAGAATTACAAAAAAATATATATCTGACTGAACAAGTAAATATATAGTAAAAAATTGACTCAAGAAGATATAAGCATACCTTCATCAACATAAATTAGCTCTCTGGAAGCATTTGATTCCACAAAACCAGTAGTATTTCCCATGGTCTAAGAATATTCAAGACAAGAAATTCATACATTAAAATAAGGGCCAGCAAATTAAGAATTTGAGTACAAGTCAGTTTGCAGGAAATTAAATAAAAACGGCTAAAGTTATCTTTCTAAGAGATTTATAAATTAAAAATTACCAATTCAGAATGTGGATTTCAAAATTTTCTAAAAGCCAAATCCAACAAAAACATCATAATTCTCAATCACATGTATCACAAATTAGAACTGAAATTTGTTAGGAAGCACATCATTCCATGCATGAGAATTATTAAAAAATAAATATTTCAAGGACTTCAAGTTGTTTGTGTCCCCAACGAGAAAACTTGTTACAATTCAGAAGACAGAAAAAAAGGCTTTCCAGTTTAATCAGTAGAGTATATTGGGTAAAATGGTTGACAATACTTATTCACCCTGAAAAAAAATAAAAGCTAGAAATGATAATATGGCCATATCTGATAAGATACATGCTATTCGTTTATTTCGCTATATCATGTGAACCTAGAGTTTTCAGAATGAAATAAGATGACGTAGCTTGGGGCTAACAAGTTCCAACCTAGAAGTATATAATTCAGGTAACCAAATGCTTCATTCAACAGCATATTTTCAACTTCCACCTCTTCTAGAAGTTTTCCGGAAGAAAAGCTGCTCAAATGAAATAATAGAAGAAATGCATAAGATTATTTATTTTAAAACAAGAAACACGTAATAACATTTTAGATACTCAGGAAGGAAAAACCATATGTTGAAGATGTTGTAGTTCATACAATGACAGAAACCGCGACAAATTGGTAAACCTGGATCACCATAAATCATGCCAATCATGATTAATTAAACTGGTGATGTTATAACTTAATCACAAAAGGACTCATCATTTTCTTAAGCACTTCTAAGTTCTAGAACGAGAAAAAACAGGCTACACATATATTAGTCTCTCTTCCAACCTCTAAAGGAAAAAAGCAGCTTAGAGTGGCACGATCATAGCACCATGTCAGAATGACGAAAGCAGATGAAAGTTCACCAAGCCTTCCTATCATCTGCTCTAGGTCTTATTAAGATAACTTGGTAGAAGGCAATCTATAAATTATTATTTCCGGTTTGAGCTGCTAAATATGATATCATTAGTGATATATGAGCGACTATTGCCAAATTATTTTGATCATAATTATTAAAATTCCTTTGCATTCCTCTAAAGGATTCCTTGCATATTACAAAAAATGTAAAAGCTAACGGAGACTAACAAATTGAAAGAAATGCTTCCTTTGTGAGTGATTTCAATTATTCCCTCCACTAGCCTCGACATTCTTTGAGCAATGATGCACAATCATGATGCAAGCCGTAAGCCTCAAGGCGTTCTAAGGTACAAGCCTCGGAGTTTGAACATTGCAGAGTCAATATTAAAGGTAAAAAAAATAAATTAGCATCATAACTTATAAACATATTAAAGAAATAAATATTAACATTCTAACACATTACGAAGTGGCAAATTGCATCTATATCAAATAAATAAATTGTGTAAACCGCAAAATATCATGTAACAACTTGCACAATGTAAAATTACAACGTGGACATCAACTGATCAAACTAACATAAAAAATGAAATAAAAAAAACATAAAATATCAAATTAAGACATAAGAGGAGTTTAACATGATAGATTTCCCACTTATATTGTCCAACAAAAAACATCCATAAATCTAAATAAGAACTTAATAAATAATCAAAGGCCCTTAACACTATCATCACTTAAGGGGTCTTCATTAAATTAATCATCATAATGAATGATTTTTTCTCGTCTTTCCTTCAGTTGAGTCTCAGTTCTCTCTTTTTTTTTCTCTTCTTCAACCCCAGCGGTGATGACTGTGACTGCAATGGAAGCAATGTGTGGCGGAATCGACAACAGAAAAGCTGACTAGGATGTTTTCATGAGAGGGAGATGGGAGATCCTATGTGAGAGATGTAGGGCAAGTGTGGGTTGCAAATTTGGTTCAAAATCAAACCATCTAATATAAGGGGAAAAAAATAGACAAATGAGGTAGAAGCCTCAATATAATTGAGTTGAGACGTTGCCACAATTTGATTAAGGAGAGGCGTATGTTGTACTTGTCATACAACTCAATATGTATTTTGTTTAATTATATCAAGGTGCACCTGCACAATTTTAAACATGGGCATGTGCTTTTTAAAATGGACTCGATGTCTTTTTCAAACATGTATAAGGCAAGAACATGGCATCTCCTACATCGCAAACTATGTCGTACTTATTTACAATAACTTTGAACTCGGCCATGGTGCACACATGGCAAGGACATAGCAAAACACGAATGCGGGACACGATGGGCACAGGCCAAGACATAAATAAAAAGGCATAGTTGTTTGTATTGAACCGACTCATTTCTTATCTCCTCAAGCCAAGACAATGAAGATAAGAAAGATGCAAAATACTTTCGAAGATATAACGATGATGAGGCTCTTTTCAAAGCCAAGCCACCATTGTTATAAAGTTGTGATATGAAGAAAAAGCTTACGGTGAATTGTATTTTGTCTCACCCAAGATTCAAAACAAAGGCCAATGGTGTGTTGGTTGGGCTCCTATAGGTATACAATCTACTTCATGGATATTTATAAAATTTATTATATAAAAAATATTTTATGAATGTTGTTTGGAAGTTTAACTCTCTTTTGAATTCAATACCACAGCATGAAGAATTATCAAAGTTCCATTTGTGTAGAAATCTAGTTAGATGCTATTTAGTGGTGTTATATGTGATGCTAATTTAGTAAATTTTTAGATTAGGTATCTCATTAAATTAATTGTTATTTTACAATTAAAATGGATTGACATTTATGAATACTTATTATTGCAAATTGTCATCTTTGAGTGTGATCAATTTATGTAATAACGATAAATTCAACTAGATAAAATTATTTTATATCATGTGTTAAAAAAGTTTATGAAATATGTAAGAGTACATGCCCATGTTTAAAATTAAGTCCATTTTAGAAGGATGTCTACAAAGAACGATTAAACAAAGTTAAATTCCTCCAACTTCTGAGAACTCACAAGTTACCACTCGCATTCACCAATGTATTACTAAAAAGAAAAAGAAACGCATAGAACCAAATTAAAAAACTATATCTGCAACTTCAAGTTCTTCAAGATGACAATCTACAATATTTCCAAGACGCACACTGATATTAGCACCTGTTACCATGTCATTCATACAATCGCTAAAGAAAATAACCACAGCAAAAATTTTATGATTACTATTATATTGAAAAAAAACTTCACCAGATGAAGGCAATGCATTATCATCAATTGAATCATGTTTATTATTATTTCTTGTGAAATTTAGAAGGAGCTTTTTTAGAGAAAAAAACTCCTTAATTTTCTCGTTCAACTAATACAAGCAAAAAACAAATATATAAATAGCTCTGACTAACCCTCATACAATTGGAGGAAAACTCAAATCAACATGATGAGAAGAGAAATAAAAACGAAATAATGGATAAAGAAGGGAGAATAATTTCTCCCTTTCAACTACAGTTATGGACCCACGGATTCCTAAACGGCTAAACCGTGGGTGGACCCATTTGGTTCAAGGTTATATGCATATCAACACTCTCCCTCAAGTTGGGATGTATGACATCCTAAACTTGCTACTGAGATCAATAAATTGATCTTGAGGAATAGCCCTAGTAAGAATGTCAACAATTTGATATTGAGTTGGATATAGCATAGCCGGACAAACCCTCCATTGACCATCTCCAAGATAAACTGCATGTCAATCTTTATATGTTTGATTCGACCATGGTGTACCTGATTCTTTGAAATACTAATAGTTGATTGATTACCATTAAACATCTTAATGGTGTTTTTGTTCTCTATGTGTACTTCCACTAGTAATTTCTTCAGCCACATCCCTTCACAATTTCCTATGTGACAGATAAATAGTTTTCTACAACTCTTTGATACCTCCCTTTTTCAATTGGGTGTAAACCTCTCCTTTTGATGTTTGTTAATTGGGATCCACAGAAGAATCTGTTGGTTTGCACCCCAACATTCATGTCTCCTTTAACAAGTCAAGAATATATTTTCTCTAGGATATGAAAATGCCTTTTCTGGATGTAGCTATTTCCATTCTCATGAGGTATCTTAAATTTCATGATATTTGATTTTAACTCAAAAGTCATTCTTATTTTGATTGTTTTAAGTTCCCTTACATCATTGCCTATAAGAATAATGTCATTTACATATACAATAAGAATGGTTATCATAAATTGTTGATTCGATTTCATAAACAAAGTGTGATCAATCTAATACTGATAATATACATTGGCAAGAATAGTCTTGTGAACATTTCAAACCATGTTCTAGGAGATTATTTCAACCCATTCAATGATTTCATTAGTTTGCACACATGTTTTTTAATCTTGGAGATGACTCCATATACACTTCTTTCTCAAGATCTCCATTAAAAAATGCATTTTTGATGTCTAGCTGATGTAATGGCCAATCCTGGTTGACAGTCAATGACAGTGATGTTTTTACTGTGTTGAATTCTTTCACTGGTGCAAATGTCTCTTGCTAGTCAATCTCATAAGACTAAGTGAACTCTTTTACTACAAGTCTAGTCGAATCTTTTCTATGCTCTCATATTCATTTAACACAGAATAACCATTTGCGCCTATAGTTTTCCCAAGAAACAGGGTTATTATGATTCAGGTATCGTTCTTTTCAAGGGCAAGAATTTCTTCTTCCACAAGTTTTCTCCATGCAATAATAAATAAGGCTTCTTGGATAGAATTTCGGACATGCACGATATCCAAGTACCGAACAAAGCATTTCTAATAGGATAATCTTTCATAAGTCAAATTCTTTCATCAAGTGTTTATTTCTTATACTCCTCTTGTTTCTCATGATGTGTTGGCCCAACCGTTGTGTAAATATTTAGGGTGTGTGAAGTTAGTTCGAGTGATTTACATTCCTGACTTTGCATATTATCCCTTACATACTAGGTAGATTTTTTTTTGGCGTACACACGGAATTCTTGATTCTTGGTGGGAGTTGTGTGAGGATTTAGTGGAGTAATAGGTTCATTTTCACATTAATTTGAGATAGTGGGGATAAGAGTGGGTTTATCAAGGATTAAAAGGAGATGAACTTGAGGTTCGTGAATGGAATCCCAAATCTAATATTCTCTCCAACTCTCCCCCTAAATGTTAAATTTGGTATAATATAGATGGGTTTTAAAAAAGGTGACAACCATGAAATTGTATATTATTTGTGTTTCTAGAGAGTAACATTTATACCCACTTTATCTGAAAAATAACCCCACAAAAATACATTTGATTGACCTGGGATGAAATTTAGTCTGATGTGGTTGATGTAGAAGAACAAAAGCGACGCAAGTAAAGTGGTCAGTTAGACGTGAATGAATGAGTATCAGGTAAGATATTATGAGGACATTGAATTATTTATTAAAGTTTAGCACTCTGTTGGGCATCCTATTGATTTATTAAAGTTCAGCACTCTGTTGGGCATCCTATAAGATAAATGGATGTGAGAATTGCATCCCCTATAAGTGTTTGAGTACATTATTAGTAAATATAATTAAACAGACTACCTTGAGGAGATGTCTATTCTCTCTCAGCCACACCTTTTTGTTGGGGCATGTCAACAAATAAGCTCATATGAATGATGACATTTTTTGATAGATCAGGGTCAAGAGTAGAGTTGTAGTAATCTTTTGCATTATCGATTTTAAGAATATGAACTTTGAAATTTGGTGAGGATGATGTTGTGAAAGGTTTCAAATGTGCCGACAGTTTCAAATTTTTCCATCATGAGAAAGGTCTAAGTGATTTTGACGTGATCATCAATTAATGTGACAAATCATCTAACTCATTTGTATCTTTTTATTTTTGAGAGCCCCCAGAAATCACTATGAACTATAGAGAAGGAATGTGTTGGTTTTTATTTCAAACTTGGGTACATTTGTTGAATATGTTTGACAAATTGGCAAGTTTTACACTAATAAGAATTAGGCTTTTGGTTGATAAACGAATAGGGATTGAATTTTTTAATACCATAGGATTAGGATGTCAAAGACGAAAATGTCATAATATAACTTGACTCTCATGAGAAACAGACTTGGATACAAAACTCGCATTGATATCACCTGCCATGTGATAAGATGCTCCCGACTTAACTCAAATGACTTGAATGGTGGAATGGAACTTTTGAAATGGGAGTCCTAGTGAGCAAATAAAATTCATGATACATATCAACACTGTCAATCACCTTCACTAAGTTCACCACCTAAAATTCACACATAAATAACACAATTCATATCAAAAGTGTATTGATAGACAATAAATTGCACTTAAGTTTATAACCATAAAGCACAGATTGAAGTATATTGTGAGTTTCACACTTACTCTTCCACAGATGAGAGGGAGACATCTACAGTTTTAACTGCAAGAAGATGTTTACAATAATGAAGCATTGGAGAGCATTGATATCACCTGCCATGTGATAAGATGCTCCCTAGTCAACTATCCAAGACTAATTCTTCTTGTTGAGAGCAACAAGAGCAAATGGAAGACTACCTTAATATTTTAGAAGGCTCAAAATATTCTCCCAGAAGGCTTTGAAAAGCTTAAAGTTGTTCCTTGTTAAACGAACTATGTTTATGAGGCTTTTCTTCCTTTGATATTGTGTTTGTTTGATTTTATTGATCACCTTGAAATTTGTTGGGCATCCAATTTGTAGGCTTCCCATAAATTTTCCAATACTTCTCCTTAAGATGACCATGTTTCTAGCAAAGTTAACATCACGGTATGTTCCACTTTGATTTGTTGTTGTGAGATGATTTGTGAGTATAAAACTGGATGGTCAACATTTTATGTAGTAGCATTGCTTTCCATCATGAGTTTCTTCCTACTCTCTTCCCTTCGTACTTCAGCAAAGGCTTCATGAATTGAGATTAGATGTTTGGTTCACGTGATTCTTCCTTTGACTTCATCTAGTTCCTCGTTGAGTGCTAGATGGAACTTGAAAGTTCTCTTCGTTTCAGCAATAATTTTGTAAAAAGTCGAGTCTTGTGAGCACCTTCATATGCATGTGTTGACCTCATTTTTAGTGATGTCTAGTTTTCTTCTAAGGGTTTAAGGTGTAGCCTTAGGATTCTCCCTTTGACTATCTTAGAGCCTTAGAAATGGGACCCACCTCATTTTTTAAATTCAAACTATTTTTATACCCTTTTGGAGTTCTGCATGTGTAGTCTTGGCCTCTAGCATTTAGGAGGTTGAAACTAACATGAGGAAACTCAAAAGAAGTCCTTATAGGATCATTAAGCCCTAGGATTGTCTTATGCACAATTTGCATCTCCGTGCGCACAAAACTCGCAATTCGAACAATCGACATATTTGTTTACCACAATTTGTATCGTTTGCGTCGTTATTTGTCGAAAACTTAAATTAAAATTTTGAAACAATCGATCGCAAACTCGAAAATTTTAATAAAAACGAATTCGACGTATTTTGACCCGATCATCGACGAGATTGTCCAAACGACCCCAAATGACAAAACGGACCACGTCGGCGCGTCCGAAACAACGAAATTACCTGGAAAGGACATCTATTTTGATATGGTTTTGTGCGGGAACGAATTTTGTCCAAATCAACGAGTTTTAAGTCAAATATTAAAAAAATTGATATAAAATAATAAAAAAAGAAAGAAAATACTTAAATCACTACCTTAAATCCCTAATTCGCACGTATGCCCCGTTTCTCCAGTTCCCGACCCAGACGCGACTCGCCCGAGCCCTCTCCTCTTCGTCTGCAAGCACGCCTTAACCCGGCCAAACCAAGACCGAACTCTCTCCCTCCTTCACGCGTCTTCAATTCGAGTTCCCCTCCTTGTACACTCACCTCTGCCTAAAGTTGTTCCTTGTCACCATGCTCTCTTATTCCACATGCTCCTTGCCGCTCTGCCTTCATCTACTCGCCACTCCTCGTGTGCCCTTGTCGCCACTAGCTCGGTCCTTCTCACGTTCGGCTCACCGCTCAGGTAAATGCAAGTAAGGCTTCTCCTCCTTCCTGGCTGTAAAAACCCCACTTGGGGAAAGGTTTCTATTTGTTGTTAGTTTGGAGAGGGGGAGGTGCTGCCAAATCTTTTTGAGTTGGTGCTCGCTGGAATCCTGTAGCTTGTTCCCTGTGCTTTCTTCTCGATCAACCAAGTAAGGTTTGGGGTTGTTGCATCTTTATATTTGTTCCTTCTGTTCTGTCAAAGTCTCATTGCAATATTCTTATTGATTATTTCCTTGCTTACTTGAGTTGCTGCTTTTGATATGGCATTTATCTCTTGAAGTTTAATTACTAAGAAAGTCATGATATCAGGAAAGAAGAAGCTATATTAGAACAATATCGTTCCCTTTGTTTTCTTGGTCAGAATGCTTTGAGATTCCGTAAATAACAATGCTTTAAGTGTTGCGCATGCAATTGCCCCATTTTAGATATAGTGAGCAGTTGTTTAAAAGGCATGAATTGGGTGGCGCGTAAGTGGATATTGGCTATAATTTGTATAGAATTTGGAGGTAATTGTTTTATTTTATTTACCCTGTGCATGCTATTTTATTTACCCTTTATTTACCATGTGCATGCTCTCTAATTTCATGATGGCATTAGTGCTTTTGCTTTCAATCATTCTATTATTTTTTTTATCATAATGGAGACTGGTTTTGATTTTTATCGTGAGAGGTGTCCTTTTTAGCCTGTTGTCCTTATGAATTTGGAGATACCGTTTATGTTTCATAAATTGGTTCATGGAATCATTTGTGAAGCTGTGCTTTCATTATTTCTGTAAACTGCAGTTTCTAACCAGTTTTAATGATATTTTGGGTTGTAGTTTGGCCCTGTTTTGGCGAGGCTTCGGAATGCGGTTTGGCCCTATTTTGGCGAGATTTTGGGCTGCGATTTGGCCTTGTTTTGGGAAGAGTGGTGCACTTGTTTTAGTAAAGTTTTTGGGCTTTAAAAGCACGTCTTTTGGGTTGTAATATTTGGCTTGTTTTGGTGGTATTTAGGTTCTGTTTGCTCCCTCTCCTTCCTTATCTACATCCTTCATGCGAGAATAGTTGGCCCCTTATATAGATTTCGGGAGAAGTTTAGGTGGTGTGCTTTGTAGTATGAGGACATTGGAGGTTCCAAGCGAGTTTTCTCAAATTTGTATTGTTGGAGGTTAGAAAGGGCTTTAAACGTAGTTTTGAGGGTGGATCCACCCTCCACCTTTTTCGCTCTTTCAAGTGGGTTGGTCCCTCCACCTTTTTCGCTCTTTCAGGTGGGTTGGTCCCTCCACTCTCTCACCTCCATTTTTCTTCTTTTCTTTTCTTGCTTCTTGGTTTGATGTAGGTGCTTATGTCTGAAGCATAAGCGTACATATATAGTCGTCGCTATATATGAACCATCAAGCAAGATTGTAAGTAGGACGGTTTCGGGGTTCAAAGGACAATGATGAAAAAAGCATCTAGGTATGTGTGAGAGGTTTTAGCACAATCCTGACTCAGTGACTTTGAGAGAATAACGGATTGGCATTACAACATCTCTAACACTTAGTAAAGAGTTACCACTTGCTTTTACAGACAGTGGGAAGTTTCAGCCTACCAATATGACTGACTAATTAACTTTTTAAAGCATGAAAATTCTTTAAGTGATATATATGTACAAACATAATTAACTAAAAAAAATCTTTCAATTGCATGACAAATCAAATTTCTTTTGAAAAATGAAATCATTCCTAAATATTTTATGAAAATTTCACGGGTTAGCCATATGAACTAGGTTAGGGATTACCCTTTTCTGAGACTGTCAGGTCGGCGACCTTTTACTTAGTGTTAGATCGCACATGCATGGTGTTGACTATTTTGTTAGGGCCCCCGGGTCTTGATTTTGACCCAAGGTCCTGATTCTAAGTCCACTCCATCCCGAATGTTTACGGTTTTCTTCGGTGTTCTGTGCATTTCCTAGAATTTTCTTCGAGTCTTCGTGGGCGGGTCACTCCCAATTTTCTTCGAGTTTTTTGTGAGATGCTTTGTCGATAGACTTTTACACACATATACATGCATGTTTACCCTGCTAATAAAATCCTCTTCTATACTTGTTTATTTCTACCTGTAATGTTAATCTCATTTGCAAGAGCAGTAGACCTGCCAAGTACATAAATTTATTTTAGATTTATATCATTTTATTTTCTTTGTTGCGCACTTTACTGTTCTTTACTGTACATTTACTGTGTTTTCTTTACTGTTGTTTTCCTTACTGCACTTTTTACTGCTTTGTTTTACTGCATCTTCTACTGTTTCCTTAATGTATTATACATTTTAGAATAGGAGGACACTAGTATGATTTTATAGGAGGTACCCAGCAACAGATCACCGACTTAACAATTACATGTACATTTAAGCACAACATTAAACCTAAAAGTGCTACAACGTGGAACTTGAAATTAACACCGTGGACAGCACGACGAGAATGTACAGAAGAATAACTTCGACAGATCTACAACAACAAATCTTTCCTTAGAATTAAATAACAAATCATAGGACTTTGAGGTAGTCTGTCTAGCGCAACATGAATCTTCACTTTATCTTTTAGACCTTTGCACAGTCAGGTTGTGCAATTTAAGCCCTAACTCGCTTTAGATTCTGAGATTGTTGTCTGATTCGACGTAAACCATCATATCTTTCAGGCTATTTGTACGGTCGTATCACACAAATATAAGTCCTAAATAATAAAATTGACAGGATGAAACATCAAATAACTTCTTCTCAAAATTGAAGTCAAACAATATGATAGTTTGGGAAGTCACCGAGGTTTTTCTCCTCAGGATCTGTGACATCCCCTACTTTTCTTTTCTTTGATTCCAGAAATAAATGTTCTTATTTGGTCCTTTTCCCCACTTGACTATGTCCAATCTTGGAAACCCTAAACTTTGAATTCATGAAGATAGATACCTTAGATCATCATCGAAAGTTCTCTTAAATAACTTCAGTCATTTGAGAGGTAATTAACTTAGGGATTTGCGTTTATAGAGAGCTTTAAGAACTCGAGTAATATAAATCTTATCTAATTCTTAATATTAAGAAAGGGAACTTGTCGGTCAACATAAAGGTTAGCAGAGTAAACGGATATCATACATTCTTTAGTTTATTTAATTGAGTCTCACGGATAAGTGATATGTATATTTCTCGGGATAGGTATGTCACTGGTAGTTTTGTGCTCGTTTATTTAAACTATCATCTACATGGGATCGGTTCGGTCACGTATTTTTAAAATTAGACAATTATTTTTCAAAACTATATAAATTATATTAAATCAAATATCTCTTTTCCAATTTAACGGTCGACAGATGTTTTATCATATCTAGTTGAAATCAATATCTGAAAAGAGTGTTGAAATATTGAGTAACATTTAACTTACTCTGTCACAGGTCATGTAATCTAGTTTCAATGTCAAACAACTATGAAATTTTGTAAACACTTGAATGGGTTTCTCTTTCAACATTCTACATTTCTTTTGTCATTTTGTACGGGAGGAAGTTTCTCTAATTTTCATGGTCATAGAGTTAACAAGCCTTAACATGAACATGTGATGTTCAATCTTCCATGTCTGATGTTTAGGATAAATAATTTGTTATACAAATTTTTTTTCAATAAAATGATCATCTTTTCATTTACCACACATGTAAATGAACACAGATTGAGACTATTAGAGAAATTTGTTGCAATGTAATTTGTAACTGTTGATCTAGGAAAAGATTTCAAATGTTGCAAAACCAAATATCCTAGGTTCAAGTTCAAAAGTAAATTTTGAAGAGAGAGAAATAGCTTTCATGATAAGGTATCGACAGAAAGTTTCATCAGGGAGAAACTATCTAATGGCAGATTCCAAATTTCTTCCGGAGAGGTGGAATGCCTGTTGTAATTGTTGATTTTGGAAAAGATTTCAAATGCTGCAAAGCCAAATATCATATGTTCAAGTTCCAAAGTAAATTTTGAAGAAAAAGAAATAGCTTTCATGATAAGTTGTCGACATAAAGTTTCATCAGGGAGAAACTGTCTAATAGCAGACTCCAAATTTCTTTCGGAGAGGTGGACTGTCTGTTGTCGGCATAGAATTTGCACTAGAGAGATAAATGAACTACAAATGACACAGAATTTTCCCCTAAGAGAGAAATAGTTTGTTGTCGGCATAATTTCCACTAGAGAAACTATCTGTCATCGGCACAGGATTTCCACTAGAGAGGGAAGATCCAACCAAAATTGACGCCAAATAATGAATATATATACAACTCATACCAAACCTCATAAAATTATAGGGAATTTAAATTATTGTGAAAAGAAGGAAAGAAAAAAACGCAATAATGGATGATTAGAGGAGAATAATTTCTCCCCCTCAAATGTAGCAGCGGACCAACGGTTTCCTAAATTGTGGGTGAGGCCCATGTGGTCCACGGTTATATGCATATCAACATTTCTCATACATGATGGCTGTGAGGATCTAAAACGTCTAGAAACTTGATTGTATCTCAGTCCATTATGATACCGGAACTAGATAAAATTCAGCGGAAACACGAAAACAAACTTTTGCTAATTTAGAAATAGGGTTACATACAAACGGGAAAAAAAATACAATAACAATCCAACCCTGATTATGACCGGAGAAGAAGATCCGAGGGTGATGATGGTGTCGGCAAGGTGACAAGAGGGAAAGGGTTGAGGGTTGTAGACTAGTTTGGAAGGCTAAGAAAGTGTGGATGGATGGCAAAAAGATTGGACAGCAGGTAACGGTAGTCTGGACAACAGATCTGCGATTGGACAGCAGGTTGCGAGGCTGCATGGCAGGCTTGGAGGGTTTGGACAGCCAGTTGGATGGCTGGAAAGTGGGTGAAGGCAACTGGGGAAGGCTAGAAGTGATCAGTGGCTAAGGGGAGTGGAAGAGACAAGTTAGGGAAGATAAAAGGGGAAGATATGCCACCACCTCAGAGTAGGATGCAGCCATAGCATCACAACCTCCTCGGATACAGCCATAGAAAAGGGAAGAAGACCCCACATAAAAAATCTGAAAAGCAAACACATCAAAACTAACTATAAACTTAGAAAACAAGCATATAAATAGACCTAACTACGTGGAAAACAGGAAAGGAGCAAGTACATCAAAACTAACTCTAAACTTAGAAAACAAGCATATAAATACAGACCTAAATAGGTAAGAAACAAGAAAGGAAAGACGACGAGAAAGGAAGGAGGAGAAAAGGGCAAGCGGCAATGCTGCCTTCCCCAAATTACGCTCAATCCGGGCGGGAGACAAGAAAGGAAAGTCACATGGGTCGCTTGATTACGCTCGTCACTTCAGACGTTCGGTCCCCTAGATAGTCCCCTATGCCAGCCAGTTCAACAGGTTGGCTTTGTTTCCCTCATCTGTGCAGGAAACTATCGCACTAACGTCGGTCTCTCAGGGTTGGGAGAGCTTCAACCTCATTCATCGAAGCTTTTGGTTCCTTCTCTCTAATCTTGGAGGCACCTAGGTCCCACTATCAACAGCACTATCGGCCAGAGCATCAATGAAATTGGCACCACTTGCGCGCCCATGTCCTATCGATCTGTGAACTTGAGTGTGGTCCATGCCACAACTGCTAGATCCTCCCAAGCTAACCCATAGTCGAGCCAGTCTGATGTGCCGCAACTGCAGCCTGAATCTTCTCGTCTCGTGGTAGAGCTGGTGATATGGCGTCGGCTGAGAGATCTTGACATTCTCTTTGGCGCAACTATCCCTTCTCTGAAGCTGGTTTCTCAGTCCTTTCATTTTGTGTCGCCAATAGAACTGAACCCACTAACACCGCTCTGCTAGTAAAAGTTTCATTGATCTCGGGCTCTGTTGAAGGGAGTAGAATGATGCGTTACCCTCCTTGATAGATGACTATGTGTTTTTGAATCTATCATGTTGAGTCCTCCAGTCAAACTGCCACAATCGTCCCAATAGGTAGTGGAGACATACATAGGAACCACGTCACACTGCACCTGGTCCTGCAGCTGGCCTCCGATAGAGAACTCTACCAAACATCTCTGGTTGATGCCGATTTAATTCTCCTTCAGTCATGTTAGTGAGTATGAAAGGAAGTGTCTCTGAGTCGTGAGTCGCAATTTCTCTACAATCTGAGTAGATACCACATTCATACTGCTCCCGCTGTCGATGCTAAGACTGCATATATCTATTCACTGCTCAAAAGGTGTAGAAAATGTTGTGACGCAACCACTGTGAATCCCCCGTGTCCTCGATCTACAAAATCCATCGAATCACAAGTGCTTCTCCCTCATATGGTGGAAACTAATGCACCTCACCCTATTCATCAGCTTTCTCCTCATCGCTAATCTCTTCCACGGCATCCTGATCTGTTCATTATCCTGCTAATGGGACACTGGAGGCTATGTGGTCGTAGTCGTGGCAACGGTAACACTTCCTAGTTGTTACAGTGTTGGAGGAGCTACATTTCTTCTGCTTCTTCTCGCTTAATTCGAAGTGTCACTCCCTTTCTTGGGGCTTGCTTATGTCTCCCAAAGTACTTTTGTGGGTTGTAAGAGACTACTTGTATGGAAATTGTTGCCTGAAGATTAACTGTTTTCTGTTCTGCTTCTGTTGTCTCTCCACCTTCAGGACTAATGCCTGAACATCTCCAAGTGAAGAATAACACTGCAGTTATTTAACATCGTTGATAGCTAGCTTCAAACCCCCCGATAACAGACTATGGTATGCTCCTCTGGTTCGACCATATCACACTTCATTTACAATTGATCAAACTCCTTCATGAACTCCTTTACTGATAGATCCTCTATTGCGAATGGTGGAGTCTTGGAAACATATTCTGGCATTAATGGGGTTGGAGGTATTTCCTCTGTATCGCCTTTTTCATCTTCTCCCACCTGATAATCTTATCGTTGTCTTCCATTTTTCTCCATCTTTGTAAGTTCTCCCACCACAAAAAAGCATTCTTCTTTAGCTTGATGGCCGCTAATTTGACTCACCTATCCTCTAGCACATCTTTATACTCGAAAATTCACTGAACAAGTTATAACCAATCAATGAAATCCTTAGGATCCATACGTCCTTCGAACTCTGGTAGGTCGAACTTGATGTCGAAGTCCCTGTGCCCTCCAAATGATATCTCCTCTCTGTGACTCTCCTTTGGAGGGGGATTCAGACATACCTCTCTAGACCTCCTCTAGTATTGAATTTTGAAATGTCGTGGTTTATCTTCTCATCTCTGACATTATCCTTATGGAATAGATTTATATATTCATTTCTTTCTCCTCTTCGACTCTGCAGATCTCGGTAGAACTTCTTGTGTTAATTCTTCAATCTCTGCAAGCCTTTGTTGAAGGCGATAGAGCTTCCGTCTTATTTTTTCCCAGGTAGGCTCGGGCATATATCTCCTTGGTGGCATGGCTAAGGGAATAAGGAATAGGAAAGAAAAAGTTTGGTTTATAGTGGATGCTAGCAAACCCTAGGATAGACTAGGGTTGAGCTAGCTTTAATACCAAATGATACTCGAACTAGGTGGAATGGAAATCAGTGAAAACACGAAAGCAAACTTTTATTAATTTCGAAATAGGGCTACAACACGACACAAACGGGAAAGGGGAATACTATAACAATCTGACCCCCGATTAGAGCCGAAAGAGAAGATCCGAGGGTGGTGGTGATGTCGGCAAGGTGACAAGGAGGAAAGGGGGAGGGGTTGAGGGTTGTAGGGTAGTTTGGAAGGCTGAGGAAGTGTGGGGGGATGGCGGAAAAGCCAAACAGCAAGTAACGGGAGTCTGGACAGCAGGTAACGGCGACTAGACAGCAAGTTGCGGGGCTGTACAGCAGACTTAAAGGGTTTGGACAACAGGTTGGATGGCTGGAAAGTGGGCCAAAGGCGGTTAGGGAAGGCTTGGAGGAGTTAATGGCTAAGGGGAGTGGAAGAGACTGGTTAAGGGAAAAAAAGGGTAAAATATGTCACCAGCTCGAAGTAGGATACAGCATAAGCACCACTACCCTCTCTGATACAGCCCTACAAAAAGAAGAAGACTCCGCGTAAGAAATATGAAAAGCAAACACATTAAAATTAACTCTAAACTCAAAAAACAAGCATATAAATAGACCTAGCTAGGTGGGAAACAAGGAAAGAAAGACCACGAGAAAGGTAAGAAGAGAAAAGAGCATGCAGCAATGTTGTCTTCCCCAAATGCCGCTCGACACTTTGGCATCTGGACCGGGTCCCCTATACCGTCCCTTATCCCAGCCGGTTCAAACAGCTAGTTTTCGTTTCCCGCATCAGTGTGGAAAACTACCGCACCCACGTTACATTGTGTCATGTAAACAAGAAGCACTTGGACCACCGAATCTAGCAACTAAACCATCAGATGATAGTATACAGCTATTTCTACTTTTCAAATTGCACGAAAAATGTCACAAGTCCACAAAATTATGAAGCGATTAACATTAATTTCAACTTCAGGTCAGAATGAATGGATATGCACTGTTCCTGTAACATCACTTGAAATGTTCGGTTAAAACATTCCAAAAAATAAAGTCAAGCAGTTAAACAAATTCATAAGTAAATACCAACATATAGGTGATTCCAAGAAAGCTAACAACACATCTAGCACTAATGCAACATTAGCAAAATTCATTTTCCTATGATCAATAATCTGAACAGATAAAATAAAAGCGTAAAATAAAAAACCCTATCAAAACTTCGGAATAGTAATTAGGGTGACATAAGAACATAATCACTGTATTGATTTTAAATTTTACCTTTTTGAAAATTGTGGTGTCATCAGCTGTATTTTGAGGAACAATCCCATTATCAGAAGCCACAAAGTCTTCAATTTTATTTGACTCTGCAACTCCACCACCTGGTCTTAGCTTAACCGCCAAATTTTTTTTATCAAAGTTTGAATCAGTTTTCACCGCCTCATGGGAAATAGAATTAACTTTTTCATCTAGCACTATGTTGTTATTTTTACCCTTACGGGTAATTTTTATCTTGGGCAATCTTTTCATAGGTCCGCAAGTAGGCAAAAGCTTTCCAACCATGTTATCTTCACTCATTGTACTAGGATGCTCTGTGCTCGAAATGCTATCATTATTTTCAACAGGGGAGGAGTGCTTTGAACAGAAAACTCGCAGCTCAACCTGCACAAATTTTCAAAGCAAAGACATAAATATTAATAAAAGTTAAACAAGAACTAGAGAGGAGCTAAGAAAGACACACATTATCAAGACCAAACTTTCCCCAGATCTCCATTTGATGTTTAGCAGTCCTAGCACAATTAGGATGGAGAGATGTACGGCATGTTCCTGAAGAATTCATAGAAATATAATGTTAACAAATAATGAAATACGAGTAGAGTTGGTGTAAAAATAATATTAACAAAAAAAAGGATGAATCAAAATTTATTGGTGAGTAGAATTGTTGTAAAAAAAATATTTTTTTTAAAAAAAGAAGAATCAAAATTAAAATTTATATATCAATACACCCACCCACCATACATACATACATTTTTTTTTAAAGGAAATCGATATTTGGTAGAGGCCCAAATATCGAGCCCCTGCGCAATCCAGCTCCATGATGAGAGCTCGTGTCATGTGCCTATAATTCGACCCCCCACGCACCACATGTGCCTATAATTCGATCCCCCACGCACCACGGTAGGGATCGAACCGTTGCCAGAGGGGACTTACGGTGACCCTGCCTACCAACTGGACAAGGAATGCAGCACACTAGAAAAAGAATGTGGCACATATATATATGATGAATTTGAGTTTAGAATTGAAATTGGGGAAATTTGGGATGAATTTGGCAGGAATTAGAGGTGAATTGGAGTAATTGAGTCTTAAATTGTGATTTTAGCCTAAATTGGTCAAATTGGGCTTCATGAGTTTTCTAGATTGGTTTTGGAGGTGTTTGAAATGATTTTGGAGGTTTTTTGAAAATTTGGGCACCAAGGGCATTTTGGTAATTCTAGCAAACTAGGGGGTATTTTGGTAATTTTGAAAATTTTAGGGTGTTTGGGGTAGTTAGGATGGTTTAAAAGAGTTTGGGTTGGTTTTTGGACAAAGTTGGGTGGTTTGGGAAATTTTGAGGATTTTAGGGTTTCAAGGGTAATATGGTAATTATGAAAAAGTTTAGGGGCAAAAGACTAAAATTGAGTATTTAGTTAAAATTGGGGTTCAATAGGATGTCAATAATAAAATTACGCTTATATATATA
>NW_018165088.1:84523-87290 GCF_001263595.1 Phalaenopsis equestris
TATATATATATATATATATATATATATCACCTAAATTTTAATATTTACATTTAAAGCACTGTATTATAATTACATCAAAATATATGCATGAAAATGTGCATTTCACTTTAGAAAAGTTATGTTAAAGATTTGAATGTTATCAGTGAATATTAAAAACTATATGTTAGATACATAAATTTATAAGAATTGTGTGGAATGTATGTAAATCCCACTACTTTTAAAAAACGAAAAAAGAGTTCTCGCTCAAATATTAAATGGCATCGCCTGCCAATCCTTTGATTCAGAATAGATAAAAATTGAGATGCCTATTGACAGATAAAGATCATCTGCTTTATCATTTAAGTAAAAAAACGTAATAATATTATTTTTTTTTTAAATCATTTGCAATTCAGCAACATTCAGAAGGCTAAATCAATAATAGATTGCCACTTTTAAATAAAAAATTGGGGTAACACGTAAAAATTTATGATAAAGTGGTTCACCAGTATGACTTGAGATTAAAGTTCGATTTATGGAAAAAAAATTCTATACAATGCAAAGGATGTGCATTCATTGAGAGAGTAATTTGAAATCGTCAATCAGCTTAATTTGTCTAAAATCACAATAAAAAATCTACAAGCAAAATACTTGTACAATTCATGTTCCGCATACAAAACTGATGCAAGATGGTCAATGAAACAAGGACACCTCAAAATGCCTTCTATGTTACAAGGACACCTCAAAATGCCTTATATTTTAAACATTAATATTGTCCTTGCATATGTCTGACATGCTGAAAATCACACCTATGGTTTCTTTTTCAAAAATAACTCAAAAACAGCAATGGTCAGGATAGGAAAAATGTACAACACAATATGTTTTCTTTATTGATTAAATCAATTATGGATGGCTTGATATGACATCATAAAACACAAATTTTTGCACCCATCCTATTTCATTTTCTACTCAAACATTGTCATCTTCTAGCATCTAAGCCACAAGAAAACCCAATTCTTCACCTACCAGTTGGTCATCAACTCACTTAATAACTATAAGCCTATTGTTTCCTTCTTCATGCTGCCCACTCCTCCATTGAACTTGCTCCTTGTTTAATAATTTTCATCGTGTTTTCCTCAAAAGTTTTGTATGTCATAATTTAGAAAAAACAATGTATTTAAGCACAAAACGCATGACCAATATGCTAGAAATATTTTCAAGAATAAATGGTTCACTAGGACAATCATCCGCATAAGGTCATACAAAGACATATTAGAGCCTAGCTATAATTATATCCTAGTCAAATCTCCATGAGGGACTGGTAAATCAAACTAAAATGCTAAGTGTCAAAAAAAATGGCAATGCAAAAAAGCAAGCCTAGCGGATCTACACAGGTAATCTTTAGGCGAAATAAGTTTCTAAACAATAGCTTTCAGAAAAATGGGAATAAATTTCATTATGTTCTTCACAAGAAGTGCATAAACTCATCAAAATAGCAGCATTCAAATGTCAAACGTCCAGACAAAATAACAGTGCTGTTCAGGACTCCCAAAAAAATCAGGCTTCTTCCAAACAAATTTTGAATGAGCATACATCTGGGCAAAGAGGCCACATACCATGGCTACAACGTACACAGGTGCCATGCTTCACCTTGCACAAGTTGCAAACCAGTCTCGTTCGAGTCTCTTGCAAGCCTTGGACATTCATAACTGGTTCCATTGCCCCTACATCCTCCACATACATACCAGGTATCCAGAGACAGCAAAACAAGTGAACAAACTTTGTCCCTTTACCACCTTCCAAGTTCCCCATTAAAGGTTTCAGTGCTCCGCCGACCTTCGGGCAAAGCAGACAGGGATTGAAGCTGGCGTCACCATCATCAGCATTTCCTGGAGTCATTCTTCCCACTACCTCCAGATAATTACACCATGAGCACAGCCATCCCGCAGAAGGAACCTCATGAACACCATAACATTTCTGGTGCACTGAAACGTTGCAAGAATTACATAAAAGAAGGCCGTTAGACTTCACGTCACTTTCTCCGGAGCAACAAAAGTCACAGAGTCGCGTCGCAGCACCAGCTCCTTCCATACGAGGAAGTTGCAAAAGCTGTTCAAAACCTGCGTCTTCACCAAGGAGCTTCCTTTTCTTCGAAGGTCTTCCCGAAGTGAGAAGGAATCTCTGCTTGCATCCCAGAATCCAATTCAGTGATTTTTTATCCTCCACCTCAGGTTCTTCCAATGGCATTGCAGCACTACAAGTCACCTCGCCATCAATTTGCTTAGTATGAGCCTCCCCCTTAACGCTTTCCAACTCTTCTTTAACTACAACCGAGCTTGTGCTCACATCCATTTCACCCGGTGGGTACTCATCAAGGACTGCTTCATCCCTCACAACCTCTTCCAGAACATTTTCCGAGCTGGGAATGTAGAAACAAGAATCCGAAGGTAGACGAGTGTCCAAAACGTCGATGTCTTCCAAAGTTATGGGCCTGAAATACACCTCATTCTTCTCCCACACACTGAAACCAGCCGGCGGCCGCCCAGGCCCGACGGCTTTGCCGGCAGCATCTTCTTGTATCTTGCGGTGCTTCCTGCGTCCATCCGACTTTTTATTCAAATTAGCCGACAACGCAGACGGCAGCGTCCCAAATCTTGGAGTCGTCTCTTCGGTATCAAAAGGGCAGCGCTCCGTTAGGGTTTTCCTCGCTTGGTTGTAGGGATCCACCCCCGGCTCTACCAATGGAGCGGCCATTGACAGGTCCTGGGAAGAAGGCTCGAAAGGAAAGAGT
>NW_018165088.1:87308-92267 GCF_001263595.1 Phalaenopsis equestris
GCTCCTCCGCTCGTCGTCCGCCGCTTGGATCGGTCACCTATCATCACCGCGATAAGTAGCGAGTCCCCATGAGAGAAATCGAGTAGAGAAGAAAGAGTGGACTGACCAAGATCTTCTCCTCCCCCTCGGCGTAGTGTGGTGGCGGTGACCGGTGAATCTTGGCTTAGGGTTAGGGTTCGTTTCGGCGTTCTTTTTCTTAACTTTTTCTCTTTTTTTTTTTTTTTTTTTTTTTTCCCTTCTTTTTTTTTTTTTTTTTTTTTTTTTTTTTTTTTTTTTTTTTTTTTTTATTTTACGTAGAGGAACGTGCGCACCCAATGAAATCACGCCACGATATCCCGCACGATTTTTTTTTTTTCTCTCTGCCGAAATTTCGGATCCGATGGAACGGGACAAATTTTGCCCTTTTCTCGATTTTTTATTATTATTCTTTTAGCTAGGTGAGGTTTTGGCAGGGGATTGTGCTCTCCTCTTAAAGAACCTCTCCTGAAATGGTTGGGGTGCTTTTATGTTAAGTTGGGCTCTCTTTGAGGGCAAATCGCCCTTCAGCATAGCTCATTCAGACGCTCCGTTGCGGCAACACGCATCTCCATTGTTGAACTTTCCTCTCAAGCATTTAAAAGCACACCAAAAACAGAAGATCAGCAAACATGTATTTTCCCGGTAGTGATTTTATGTGCGATTGAACGAGCAGTAAAATCATAGCTTTTTCAAGAGTTGTCAAAATATTGCTGATGAAGAATCAGGTGTCTGTTTGAGAGATCTATTGTGATACTGCTGTTTCTGCTGAAAATGATTGTTTTGTTGTTATATATATAATATATTGAAATAAGTGCAATTTTCAGAATATTTAGAATTAAATAACATAAAGAGTTCATAGTGCTAAAAAACTGACAGACCAATGTCAAGTACTCTAATACATAAAAAAAGAATTAGTTGTTTGAAGCAAATGACTACAATAACTAGAACAACAACAACGGTTAGCAAGCCTAGAATAATATTTGACTTAAAATATTGAAGTGTCGACGCACGTGATTTTTACGTGCGTAGTACTGATGTAATATTTCTTCCTCTTTGAGGGCAAATCGTCCTTCAGCACAGCTCATTCAGCGCTCCGTTGCGGCAACACGCATCTCCATTGTGGAACTTTCCTCTCAAGTATTTAAAAGCGCACCAAAAACAGAAGATCAGCAAACATGTATTTTCCCGGTAGTGATTTTATGTGCGATTGGACGAGCAGTAAAATCATAGCTTTTTCAAGAGTTGTCAAAATATTGCTGATGAAGAATCAGGTGTCTGTTTGAGAGATCTATTGTGATACTGCTGTTTCTGCTGAAAATGATTGTTTTGTTGTTATATATATAATATATTGAAATAAGTGCAATTTTCAGAATATTTAGAATTAAATAACATAAAGAGTTCATAGTGCTAAAAAACTGACAGACCAATGTCAAGTACTCTAATACATAAAAAAAGAATTAGTTGTTTGAAGCAAATGACTACAATAACTAGAACAACAACAACGGTTAGCAAGCCTAGAATAATATTTGACTTAAAATATTGATGATTAAGTATTCGTTACAATCTTCTCTCCATCTGTGCATCTCTCTTCGACTGATCACAGTCTAGAGGTTCCTCATCGATGTCATCAACCCACCGGAAGTAGTTACAATATACAAGAGTCATGTTCTGGGTCAAAAATAAAATATTATGTAGTAGCAACTTTTCTATCTTAACTGGTCCTAAACACACTTATCGCCACAATAACATAGTGGAATTTTTGAATTGTTTGATGATCTTGAGCTCATATTTCCTGTTATAATAATATTGTATTGCTCTAATTAAAAAAACATTAGTTTGATACATTATTCGAAAAATTCTAAAAAATATATAAGTAATTTTCAAATTAAGAATTACAGTTTACAATTGCAAAAAAAGGAAGGTACAGCACAATTTGTTATAATATTTTGAAAAAATACATCTAGAGAAATACATGAACATGAAATATAAATCATCAACTACAAATAATTAGTGAAGCTACATGAATAAGGTAGTTGCATTCACCAAAGCATCAGTAATCTCCTCTCTCAACTTTAGCATCTCCTCGACACCTTCCTCATAAGTGTTATACTCATTCGTTCTACATTTCTTTTCTTGCACTGAAGGACCGGCTTGATGTTGGTTAGCTTCCTTAGGCATATAGGTAGGATCATCATCTAAGACCTTGAAATAGATATTATCTTCGGAAGGATGCCTCCGTATTAAATTATGGAGCACAGTTGTTGCAATAACTATCTTGACATGTAAATTATGGAGCACAGTTGTTGCAACAACTATCTTGACATATTTTTTTTTTGAAATAATATGTAGGCATATCTCAAAGTATGAGCCACTTTTTCTTCTATACACTGAATGCTCGCTCGATAACACTGTGTAATGATAAGTGTCTTTTGTTGAACAGCTCATTCCTCCCTCTAATCACTTAGTTGTCGCACTTGAAATCAGAGGTGATATCTCATGGAAATGGTTTCAAAAAACCCAGCTATAGTGGATATCCCGAATCAACAAGATAATATTTTTCTAAATAATGATACATTATTATATAAGTTAAAACATGAATATAATAGTGACAGATTAGTAAAAGACGCCAACCTTAGGGAGGCATCGGGAATTTTTTTTTGGGTCGTTGGGTTATAAATTTAAATATTTTGGTGTCGTGTGAACTCTCTTCTCAATCAGTCATCACGAATGTAAAAAATTACATAGTGCTAACATATTCTTTGTAATAGCTCCACACCTACCAATATGTTATCTTTTTCTCATTCCACACTCATGCGTCAACATGTGTTCCATCAATTGCTTCTACGCAATACTTATTATAAATAAAGACACAATTTAAGTTATTTGTAACTTTCCATTAATTAATTGAAGGATGAATAAAGAGTGAGATCAATACATTGAAAAACGGCATATACCTCGAATCACTACGAATTTCTCGAGGTGCTTGAGCAAAAGATGGGTTCAATGGTTTGACGATGTCCATAGCCATTTTAACTAGAGAGTTAGCCGCAACATGGAAATGACTATTGATCAACCATGTAGAGTGCTTGAAATGCTCAGAAGCTTCACAAATGCACTCATTGTGCAACATAATGAAGAGTGTGATAGCTAAGACTTCTCGAGATGTAAATCACAAAGATCCATGCAAATAATATTTGGATTGCAACTCATTTAATAAATTACAGAACATAGCTTTTGACATCTGAAACATCTTATGAATCCGACTTGGATGAGCTTCCATTAGTTCACTACCCATTTGTCACCCACATGTGACGATGAGGCACAAGGTGTCTCACAAATGTGTCTTTGGAAGTACTCATGACTTAGACAAGCTATGATAGTAATGACGGTAGCTTGCTCAACTAGCTTTATAACCTCCTCTTCATTTGGTAGCTCCATTTGTGTGAAGGAATAATGTTAAGTTTTTTTTTAAAGAACATGTTATTCTCAATATAGGTAAATGCTCAAAATGTGCACAATGAAAGTCTTAAAATAACATAAATCCAAAAATAATCAAATGTTAGAAACACAAGTCATAGTTTACAACATAAATGACAAATACTACAAATAATCACTTTGTCATAGTACCAACAGCTAATAAAAAAATGTGCATATATCTAGCTAGTCGGACTATCTAAAAATAATGGAGCTAAGAACTCCTTCGTTCATGGAGCAGGATGTAGAAAGCCTCTATCTTGTTTTGATCCTCTAGAAGTTTTACGGAAAATAAGTATAAGAGTGTGTCCTCAAAAATATCTAGAATTGAGTCCAATAACTTAACAACATCTGTCATTATTGGGTATGTGTGGAGAGTCAATGCGAGCACTCGAAGTAATATTGGTGAAGTTTGTAACCAGCTCTGAAACTTCTGAGATAGATGAACTGCCCCAACTTTACTTATTTCCACTTTTTTTATGGCAAGGGTGCAAGTTGCTTGGAGTGACTGGACTCCCCTTGCCCCCTTTCTTTCGGTTGTTTCTTGTAGACCTCATTTGAATAAGCACATTCAAGTTCATCCAATTTAAGAGCTGGCTCTTTTGTTGTGGCCCAGATATTGACCCCTGTTGCTACAGTACCAAGGAACATAATATCTAGCTTCTCCTCCAGCTCTGGCTTATTGCCGGTAAGTCTAAATTTATTTAAACTTAGTAAAACCTACAATTGATAAATTAATCTCTTAAGATGCAAAATTTTATATTAAGAAATATTGAATGTAAGATGTTTTACTTACTAAAGTCTTTTTTTACCGCCACTCCTCAGGTGCATCAACTATTTTTTTAATGGGGTCTCTTTCTAAACCAGTGGCTCCTCTCTTGAGCACCTTCCAAAACTTCTAATCCTTTCTAAGTTGATCTCAATTATTTTTTCATTTGAGTTTTATCGTACACTCTATCAGTTCTTTCTTGAAAGAGTTTGGTTATATTTAGTCAACCTTCTGTCAGCACTATTTTTGGTTGGAGGAGTTGCCCGTAAGAAGCTGTCGGTCATCGGAATCAAAATCTCGTTGCCCGCTTAGGAAGGACGTTTTAATTTACATATATATTTAGTTTTAAAAAAATATGAAATCAAACTGACCCCATATTTTTCATAGTTTAAATGACAGAGCGATGTACCTCAAATCTTGTATATATCCTGAAGGATAAACACAAGACTTGAGGATGATGTTCGATCAAATAAACTAAGGAATATATGACATTCGTTTGGTCTGCAAAACCTTTGTATTTGCCGATAATTTCTCCTATTTAATATGAAGAATTAAATAGGGTTTATATTAAGCTGGGTTCGGACATGCTTCCTGTAAGAGCAAGCCCCTATAGTTAATTACATCTTAAATGACCAAAATCACCTAAGAAGACTTTCGATAAAAATCAGGAAATATTGTCTTCAAGGAGTTTCAAAGGG
>NW_018165088.1:92928-151106 GCF_001263595.1 Phalaenopsis equestris
TTTCTATTGGATTCACTTAGTCCAAATGAATTTACTAAACTCAACTTAATGGGTTCCATAATTTCATTTAGATTGTGGGAAGCTTCGTTAGCAACCGTAGGTTACCTCTTTCGCGGGATTCCCGATCATCCGATAAAAACATCTTAATTTAGTTGCAATTGTTGTTTTGTGATGTTTGTGATTAAATTTTAAGTTGTCTTATATTTTGAATGTTGTGAAGGTGAATTTTATCTTAGTTGATTTTAGTTTTGGTTTTGGTTTCGGTTTTGTGGTTATCCTAGCAGGTTTGGTTTTTTCGTTCCACCACCTGAAAGGTTAGTACTTGCAAAGCATGTATAAAATATTGCAAGGAGATTTAAGTTGTAAGAGTAGATGAAGGTTTAGCTATCAAACCCTAAGCTATGATTTTGTTGAATCTCGAAAGATACTAGTGAATGATTCTAGGACAAAGTATGGTAAGTCCAATTTGTCCTTCAAGATGTCCAATAGATTTCAAAATATTCAAGGTGTGACCTTAAATCATTTTGAAGATCTCTTGAAATAATCCGAGTTCATTTTGAAGTTATCATAATGTCCCAATAATCATCCGAGATTGAAGTGTGACTACCCCATTGCTTAGTGAAACTTTTAATTTAATTATTCTAGGGATAGGATACTCGACTGGTCAATTGATCTTTTGTTTACGAGTTATGTGAATGAGTGCCCCTGAGACAAGTCTTTAAGATTGTTAAGATTCTGGTGCCCGCAATTAAGGTTAGGCTTGTAGTGTTTAAAGATGTTAATCACCAATCATATCATTTTCCAAATCCAATGAACTTGAGTTTAGGAATCAAACCAAGGCCACTACCAAGCCTTGGTAATCATGATAGGTGAAATGGTATGTATCAAAAATTTTAGATTAAGTGATGTGTATTCTTATCAAGTAATCAAATCATCCTCAACTTTGGACTTAAGAAAAATTATTTCTCATCCTTTCTAATTTAAGCCCCTTACTTAGGAATCATTTGATCTTATATGACTTCCAAATCATGAAGATTAGGAGAATTATCATTTTGTTGATGTTGTGCAAGGGTGGTGAGTGAGTTTCTACCTTTTAGTCTCATTATATTTCAATCATCAAATCATGTTTATTAAGATCAGAATTACCCATTTTTTCCTTTGGTTAATCCTAAATTTTGATTAAAGCACCAAAGTCTAAAGTGACTATTTTGCCCTTGGGGTACCTCACCTCATAACTCACTAAACATAAATCAAATGACTTTGAGAACTTGAAGTGTCATATTCATGAGGTAATTAAAGTATTAGAGGAGAAAGCATGAATTTCTCAAAATTTTAATTTAATTTGGTTATTTATTTGAATTAAGAAAACAAGATTTTCAAAAGGTGACTTATTTAACTTCTCAAAATAAAGCTTTTATTTATGAGAAGAATATTAAGGGTTTCTTTAGGTAAAATTTTTAAATTTAAGGTATATACATTGCTTGGGTAAAATTTCATGATTTTTTTTAATTAATTTTTTTTATTTTAATTTGGCTCAATTTTCATGATTTATTTAAGTAGAAAATGGTGTTTTAATTACAAAAAATTATTTTTATATTTTTCTTAGACTCCTTTGAGTTAAGAAAACTTAGAGAATTAAATCTTGTATTTATTTAAGTAGAAAATGGTGTTTTAATTACAAAAAATTATTTTTATATTTTTCTTAGACTCCTTTGAGTTAAGAAAACTCAGAGAATTAAATCTTGTATTTTTTAATTTTAATTCATTTATTATAATTATTTTATTGAGAAAATAAAGAAAATTCATTTTTAAGCTTTTTAAAATTTACTTTGAACTTAGAAAAATTAGAAAAAATATTTTAATGAGTCCTAAGTGATCAAAGAACAATTAGAAACATTTTGAAATATTTTTGTATTTTTGGAATTTTTATTTATTTTTAATTGTTTAAAATTTGAAATGAGGCTCAAAAATCAAGTGTTTTATTAAAAGTTATTTTTTTCCTAAGTACCTCTGATCACAAGGAACTCAGAAAACCATTTTTTATAATTTTTCCACATGTATTTAATTTATTATAATTATTTTGGTACAAAAAAATAATGTTTCTTAGAAAATCCACTTTAGTGCTTACACTAAGCCAAATAATTTTGAAATTTTTACAGTGGGTAGATATTATTTTTATGAACAATTTGAAGTTGATTTTGTTAATTTTTTATATGTATTTAATTTACATAAATTTATACAAAGTATTCACATTTAACTAAGTATAGAAATTTACAAAATAATTCCAAGCATCACAACACTTTTCCTAGACTTCTCTGACCACAAGAAATCTAATAAATTTGTTCTCATAATTTTCCAAGTGATACTTTGATTTATATAATTAAAATAAGCCAAAATGGTCACCTTGGCTTGAAAATTAGGGTTAGGAGCATAGAGATGCCCAGAGAACATTCCCTCTGTGACGAAGAATAAACCCTAAAGATCTCAAGCCATGGTGAACACTCCTTACGGTCACCTTGGCTTGAAAATTAGGGTTAGGAGCATAGAGATGCCCTTTGATTTTGGAAAAATCAGAGAACATTCCCTCTGTGACGAAGAATAAACATTAAAGATCTCAAGCCATGGTGAACACTCCTTACTCATGGAGAGTTAAAATACCTCAGAGGGTATTTAATTAATATAAAATCATATGCTTGGAAAATAATTTTTACTTTTAATTCACATTATTCTCCTCTGTTCACTGAGCAAAAGGATATTTTTATTTAATTTTTATGATTTTCTATGAAAAGTTATGAATTTTTAAAGATCTGTTATTTATTTAATTAAGAAAAAGCTTTAATTTTCTATTTATCCCAATCACGCACCGCGTCATCCTTGTCTTCTCCGAAGCGCCATGCGTCATTTTTTGGTTTGGCACCGCCATCCGACTCGATAGCCACACATCACGTTGTTCACGCACGAAGGCTTCGTCCGACTCGATCTCGTTCGTCCATCCGATACATGCTCGATCAGAAGGCTCTCCGTCATCGTCCCCGATAGCTAAAACCCGTGAACCACCGACTTTAAACCCTAAGATCTCGGCCTAAACTCAACTAAATTGCTTTGGGTTTGTTCCTACACCTTCATCTACTCAAGACGAGTACATCTATACGGTTACATTGCAATAAATTGCAATTTTTCTTCACAAAGGTCCAAACTGAGTCCAAAATTAGAGCTAGTGAGCTATAACTTTGCCTAAGAGGTGAGGCCTCAATTGGGCGCTTGTGGAAGCTTCAATAGAGTTTGATGAACCTTGTGGATGTGTTTATTTCCTCTGGTGAAGGCTTCAAGTATGAGTTCAATCAAAGGGTGGAGCGGCCTTGGTCTAAGGATAGGTTAGAGGGCACAACAGAGGGGGATTATGACTGGGATCTTCCTCAATTTGGGGTTTAAGAGAGCCTTGAGGAAGGCCAAATTTTGCCTTGATTTTGAAACATAATATTACATTGATTTTGAGCTCAAAAATTGAGCTCAAGTGATGGGGAAGATGGCCAAAGAATGGTTGCAATGGGGTTGTGTAGTGTTGGAGAAGCTCTGGAAACAGTTTAAACAAGGTTTTCTCAAGAAAATTTTTCTTGTCTCATTTTAGCCATGGAAGAGGGGTTTAAGTAAAATAGCTTAGGGTGGCTGTCATGGCCTTCAATTGGGTGCAATGTGGAGCTTAGGTGGAGGGCTTCAAGATGCTAAACACATTCAAGATGCTAAACACCAATCAAAGCTAGACACATTGGATGGGTGAAATTGGGTTTGAAATTAGGCATGGGGGGTCTTGGTTTTGGCTCCTCCAGCTACTAGCGTGGCTGGCCATGATACTAGCGTGGCTGACCATGATAAGGGAGGTGCTTAGGTCGCTCAGGAACCTCAGAGGAATTTGTCACAACAATTAATTTGGGTTGATGATAGGTTTTGGCAAAGATATATTTGGCTTAAGCAATTTAGGAAACAAATCCCTTGATTTAGGGGACCTTTGGTCCATGGCTCATATAGGGTATGAGGTTAAGTGGGTCTAGCTTGGTTACTAGGACCCAAAAGTTGGCTGTAGAAGACTTGCCTTGAACAATTTGACATGGCTAGGTCAATTTTGGTGCATGGGTCAAAATGGCCAAAGATTGGTTTTGGGTTAGGCTATCCTTGACTTTGGGCCCAATTGATTGATCAACATTGTGTAGATGATTGTTATGAAGATTTTTGGTGAAGAATTGAAGTGATTTTGAGTTCAATTGGAAGCTCAATTTGAAAGATTTTGGGATTTTGGTCAATTTGGGCATGTTGGGCTAGACTTGGGTCTAGGTTAGGCTATGGTTGGGCTAAGTCCAAATTGATTGTTGAAAATGGTGTATAGGAACATCATGCAGAGTTTTCAACGTAAATTGTGGCAAATTGAGTAGACTATGAGGTTTAATTTGGTGGGATTAAGTCATAGGGCCAAAATTGGGGGCTTGACTTAGATTAAAATTGGGCTTAAAGCATGGGCTAATTAAGTTTTGGTTTGAGTTGATCAAATAAAATATGAATTTCAGTTTAGGATTGAAATTGGGGAGGATTGGGGCCAAATTGATGGACATTTGAGGCGAATTCGAGGAAAATTGGGCCTTTAAAGGCAATTAAGGGGTTTTGGTCAAAATGGTTGAATTGGCCAAATTGGGTTCAATTGAAGGGTCCAAATTGATTTTAGAGTCATTTGAAGTGACTTTGGATGTTTTGGGAAAGTTTGGGGTGCCAAGGTTATTTTGATAATTTTGGAGTATTTTGGTAAATTTGGCATTTTTGGGTAATTTGGGTATCTTCAAATGGTTTGAAATGATTTTTGGACAAATTTGGGTTTTTTTGGTGAATTTAGAAATTTTTGCCAAATTTAGGGCTCCAGGGTATCTAGGTAACTTGGGGGATTTTGGGGCAAAAGGTCAAGTTGGATATTTTTGGTAGAATTGGGATGCCAACCACCCTATGTGAGCTATGGACTAATGGAAACCCTATTTGGGTCCTCTATGTACTGGTCTTAGCTAAACCCTAACATAGGGCTAATGAGTTTAGGGGCCATCTTCATGAGTCTCCCAAAAGATTAAGGGCTCAAAGTCAACAAATTTTAAGTTTAGGGTTGTGAGTGATTATGGGTGAGAGTGAGTGTAGGTGAGTGAACTAGCTCCAAACCAACACCCAAAGTCAACCCTAAGTTCAATCAGTCCTAGGGGGACTCTCCTTGAGCTCCCTCATAGTGACCCACCTACTAAGTGCTAGAGGTTATGACCAATATGTGAAACTTCATGTTGAGCAAAGAGGAGTGTAGATTTTCTAATGGTGAGGGCTCCTTTTATAGTTTTCTAGGACAACAGGAAAGTATTATGGCTAAACCCTAGACTACTAAAGAGGAAAAAAAACTAAAACTCAACCAAAAGTGAGGTCAACATTTACCCAACTAATATATAAGTAGAAAACTAAATGTATTAACATAATTTGGCATGCAAAACAACAATACATGAACCCAGGCTAAAATATGTCAAATAAAAGTAAAAGTACGGCTTAAAATTAGTTTATAGATGCCGAAGATAGCTTCATTCATGATCACCAATTATGTTATGTAGACTTGAAGACCTGACAATAACTGTGTCAATTTAGCATGGTCATTTTTTTTTCCACATTCACATTTAGTAATCAGTTGAGCCATTTGTTATGTTTTTTCCATCATCAGTTTACTAAACATCTCACAATAAATGTGAAATGTGTTAATGAAATTGCATTCTGGAAGCCTCATCCCAAACAGAAACCAGACAACGAATGGGTCTACAAAACATCTGAAGCAATAAGATCATATAAATAATCCAAACAAACCAAGCAATGCTCATCAGTTTGTTTCAATTTTCTTTGTTATTTTATTTTGTTTGGAAATATATGTGAGCATGAGCTTTGAATTTTTCTAATAAATTATGTGGGTTAAATTGCTTGCACTATCCTCCTCCTCATTGTGGAGTAATATTTTTGGGGGAGAATGTTAACCACTATTTTTTTTAGTTTTATTCTATTGAGACTTTTATAAATAAAATTGCATATGTTTTGATGTGCATCTAAAGATTGCATGATATATAAGTTAGGATAATCCTTACATGTTCTGATCAATCGGTAGAAGCAATTTCATGAAACATATATGAACATTGTTGATTTGTTCATTTTAGAATTTTGGTGTAGTTGTTATGCATATCCAAGCACTAATGTGAACCCTTAGAATGCATTTCAGATAAGATACCATAATCAATTGTATGTTTCTATCATGCTAGCCTATTCAAATCCTTGAGGCAACAATTATAGCTTAGAGAAATCTCTTAATCAAAGAAGACTCCGTCCATAATCATTATTTTCCCAAATCGAATAAGCACTCGAACGTGTTCTCTGATGACATTTACTATCTGTGGGAAAATAACCTCGCCAATTTAAATTTGAAAACTCGTGATCGGTTGAGCTCTTTGATAGTTATTTTCCATCATCACTCTAAATAACATTTGAATATCATCCACAATTTGACATCTTATACGAAATATATCTTCATTGAATGCATATGCATGGAAAACACATATAAAATTACGAAAGAAATAGATAAATAATGCTAAAATGTACTACATTCCATAACTTTTGTTGTTTGATTATGTAAACTTCAAATGTACATCAGAGCATATGCAATTCTATTCTTGAAAGTGTCAACAGAAGAAAAAAGATTAAAAAAGAGGAAGCAATGCTAAACATTTTTCGTCCACACTGAGGAGGAGACAAGAGCAAGCAATCTAGCCAACATAATTTGTCAGAAAAAATTAAAATCAGTGCTCACATATCTATCCAAATAAAATAAAATAACAAATAAATATGAAACAAACAGATGGGTGTTGTTCATATATATTTCCTCTCATTGATATTATTGATTGATCAAAACATTTCAAGCTGTTGCAAACTTATCTATCATGTAAACTTCAAATGTGCAGCAAAACATACGCAATTCAATTTATAAAAGGTTCAACAGAAGAATACTAAAAAAAATAATGCTCAACATTCTCCCCCAAAAATATTGTCCACAATGAGGAGGAGACCAGATCAAACAATTCGACCAGCATAACTTGCCAAAAAAACTCAAAACTAGTGCTCGTGTGACTATCCAGTTAAAATAAACCAATAAAGAAATTTAAAACAAACATATGCAGAGTGCCCCACATATAATTCATCCCATTACTTTTACTGATTCATCAGAACAGATATAAATGTTGCTAACTTATCTATCATGCATACTTCAAATGTACAACAAAACATATAAAATTTTGTTTATTAAAGTCTTAGTGGCAAAATACTAAAAATAATATTGCTCAACATTTTGATCAATTCAACCAGCTTAAATTGTGAGAAAAACTAAAAACAAGTGCTCATGTAACTATCCAAACAAAATAAACCGACAAAAATATCTGAAACAAATATATGAGCATTGCTCATATATATTTCACCCCATTGCTTCTGATGATTGATCAGGACAGGTGAGAATGGTGCTAGCTTATTTATCATGCAAGCTTTCAAATGTTCAACAAATCATTTGCAATTTTATTTATAAAAGTCTGAGATAAACTTAAAAAAAGAAACAATGTTCAACATTTTGAGCAATTTGGGCAGCATAATTTGTCAGAAAAATTGAAACTCAATGCCCATATAACTATTCAAGCAAAATAAATCAACAAATATATCTGAAACAAATATATGGGCATTACTCATCTATATTTCACCCCATTGTTTCTACTGATTGATCATGACAGATAAGGATGCTCTAACTTATTTATCATGCAAACTCTTAAATGTGCAACAAATCAATTACAATTCTATTTATATAGGTCTTAGAAGAAGTTAGAAAAAAAAAACATTGCTCAACATTCTGAGCAATTTGAGCAGCATAATTTGTCAGAAAAACTAAAAATCAATGCTCATATAGCTATCCAAACAGAATAAACCAACAAGGATATCTGAAACAAATAGATGAACATTGCTCATATATATCTCACCCCATTGCTTCTTTGTATTGATCAAGATAGATAAGGATGCTTCTAACTTATCTTCATGCAAACTTTCAAATGTGCAACAAATCATATGCAATTTTATTTATAAATATCTAGATAAACTTAATAAAAGAAGCAACACTCAACATTCTCCCCCTAAGATATTACTCCACATTGAGCAAGAGGCAAGAATAAGCAATTCAACCAACATAATTTGTTAGAAAAACTGAAAACAAATGCTCACATATCTATCTAAACAAAATAAACTAACAAAAAAACTGAAACAAATAGATGAGCATTGCTCGTATATATTTCATCTCATTGCTTCTATTGATTGGTCAGAATAAGAAAGAATTTTACTAACATATCTATCATGCAAACTTCAATCATGAAGTAAAACATATACAGTTCTACTTATAAGTATCATATAAAGTAAATAAAATAAGCAGTGCTTAACATTCTCTACCTAAGAAATTACTCAACGCCGAGGAAGAGGCAAGAGCAAACAATTCAGTTAGCATAATTTGTCAGAAAATTGAAAACCAATTTTATTTGATTTAAACTCAATTTTATTTTAATTATATTATATAAAAAAATTATTTTTATTTTTTTCTATAAAAAAATAAGAATTAAATGTATGTTATTTCGTTTTGGTGAATCTCGGATTCATGCGTAAAGGGTTAAAACATACTTTCTTCATTTTTGTTGTTTTTGCACATAATATATGGTTACAAACAGAATTATTTTTAAGGAACTTAATGTGGGACTAATTAGAGTAAGCATAGGCCAACCACGCAACGCAGAGCAGTCCGGCTCATTTACAAATTGCATGCATGCCAGACCAATTCTTAAATGGAGAAAAGACAATGGCACCAACAGTAAATAATTCTCTAATTTTTGGGACATTTACATACATACAACCCAAATTCTTTTTTATTACATTTCTACCATCAAAGTTTATATTTTTTATAATTATACTACCCAAATAACTTTGAAAAATAATAAAATTTAATATTTTTTAATGCATATGAAAAATTAATAAAAGAATGATATAAACAAATATTATTATTTAACTATCTCGAGTAAAAAATGAGTCGAACATGAGCAAACAAACTTTGGTTTGTGTTCATCTCATTATAATTTGAGCTCAAAGAAATTATTTGAGTTCAGTTCACTTGCCTAACGAACGAATCAAACACAAGCTATTTAACTTTCCGAACATGAATTGTTCACAAACGACGAGTTTTTTTTAGAACCTTACATGACATTCCATAATTATTTGGTAATTCATTGTTGTAGTTTTATTTGTTTTTAGTATTTTCCTCGAGCAAATTATATTTTAGAACATACCAAACAAACTTTTATACTTGCATATGATCATGTAACTCATCTCGTAGGGTTATTCCATTATTTCAAATTTTCATGATTTCTTAAATTTATTTTTTATAATTGCAATTACATTATTTTAATTATTAAATATAAAAAAATACCTTAAATAATTTTGAAAATTTTGAAGTTGCTCAAACATATCACTCAGATTAATTATCTCTATAAATATCTATTTTCTTATTTCTAGAAAATATGATTATTTAGAATCACTAATTTTCATCTTAGTATGAGAATTGGTGAATATTTTACATTTTTTATAATCTTCATAAAGGATTTAAAGAGCTGTCAAAGGCTCTTTGGTAGTAGAATTTGAGTAGGATTTAATCTAAATCCTATCAAATAGCAGAAATGACAACTATAAATCTTATAACATCTGAAATCATGTTTCTCCTCTGTTTTGCCTGAAATATCATATTTAGGGTTTTTTGGGGAGCGCTTCATAGATGTTTTTGTTTTGAAAAACTGCTAACAGCCATTTAGAAACCAACGCTTCACTTACTTTAATGATAATCCTATTCTTGAAATAGGGATTCTATGAACTGCACCGCAACACTCGGTTTTATGGTTCTAAACATGTGTGGATTCATAATTTTCTTCTTGCCCCACATGAATTTAGTAATTGACTTATTTTATCTCCGATATTACCTTTCCTCTTCTCTCTCCCTCCGACTTTGCCGTGAATAAGTGGAGTTAGGGGACATTCATAACCTTTTTCTCTTCTCCCTTACATTTAGTGTCACATCTATGCATTTATCCCTAACCACTTACCTCCTTTCGCATTTTTCTCTATGATAGTGGTTTGTTGCTTCTCGTTTTACCTATGTTGTTGTGCATTGGGGCTTCTTGGTTTCCCTCTATAGTGATTGATTGTTTCTTCTTATTTAACTTATGTGGTTGTGTCATTGGGGCTTCTTGGTTGTCCTCTGTGGCGGTGGTTTAATGCTTCTCATTTACTTATGTGGTTTTGTCTTGAAGCTTTTTAGTTTTCCTCTGTGGTGGTGGCTTGTTACTTCTAATTTTTCTTATGTGGTTATGCCTTGGGGTTTTTTGGTTTTCCTCTATGGTGGTTTTTTTGGTGCTTCTCATTTTACTTATGTGGTTGTGTCATTATGGTTTATAAGTTGTCCTCTGTGATGGTGGTTTGGTGCTTTTCGTTTTACTTATATGGTTTTTCTTTGGGGCTTTTCAGTTTTTCTCTGTAGTGGTGGTCTGGCGCTTCTCGTTTTACTTATGTGATTGTGCCACTGAGGCTTCTCAGTTATTCTCTATGGTGGTGGTTTGTTCCTTCTTGTTTTACTTATTTGGCTATGTCATTAGGGCTTCTTGATTTACCGGATTGGTTGTACCTTGGGGCATCTCAATATTTTTCTGTGGTGGTGGTTTGGTGCTTCTTTGTTAACCACATTGGTTATGCCTCGGAGCTTCTCAGTTTTTGTTTAAGTTGTAAGTGTGGGTGTGGATGTGGTTTTGGTTGTGGTAGCAAAAATTACTTGTAAAGCTCCAAGGCACAACCATATATGAAAATATCTAGCTAGTAAAGTTCCTTATAAGTTTCATGCAACACCTACGGATTGAGTGATGTGCTTGATTATTATGGATTCACATAAAAACTATGAATTTAATATCCATAATCGAAGTAACATCCATAAATGGGTGTGGTTGTGGTTGTGGTTCGGTGGTCTCTATTAGTTGTAGGTTATGGGTGTAGGTGTAGTTTTTTAATTGCGGTTGTTGGTCATGGTTGGTTTTGGTTGTGCCTTTGCATCAACAGTTGTGGCTGGTGTTGGTTGTGGTTTTGCATTGATGGTTTTTGGCTAAGGGTGTGATTTGGTTGATGTTTTGCACACAAAACCAATGAATTATTATGCATTCATATATGTAAGGTGTGTTTTGAAACATTTGGTTATAATAATGTCATGTAGAGCTATACTAGAAGAAAAAAATAAAGAGCTCAACAAATTAGCACTTGCAACTAATATAATCGTCCTCACTTGTTTGCCACAAATATTACCTAGTCTTAAAGCATACATCATACTATCAACCACATACACTGCATGTTCTTACCACACATGATACTGCTAACTACAGATTCTAACTGATCTTAGACCACCCATGACATGAGTAACCATAGATTCTACCTAGTCTTACCACACATTACACTGTTAGTCATAGATATTATTTAGTTATGGAGTACACATCACACCATTAAACATAGATACTTTCAAGTTTTAAAACACACCTCACACTGTTAAATGTAGATTTTGTCTTGTCTTAAAGCATATATCACATCGTTAACCACAAATATTATATGATCATAGACCACACATGATATTGTCAACCACAAATACTACATGTCTTAAAGACTATATGATACAATTGGTGATATTGGTTGAAGAAATCTTTGGTAAATTGATCTCAATATAAATTATATTATTTTCTAAAAAAAGTTTTTCTACATGATACAAAAGACGAGGAAAAAAATGAAGGTGATACATCAGTAATTTGATAAAGGGAGATCAAGATCATATTATGTGGTTTATACTTGAAAGAGATAAAAGGTGATAATAAATAGACTGACCAAAAAATTTAATAATAAAGGCTGACAAAATATAACAAAAAACATTCATGAAAGAAAAGGAAGATTGTATGATGAAACTCGATCGAAAAATAAATGAGATCAATTCAAAAAACATTAGAAGTTGTAGAAGGAATTAAAAAGATGGGCAAATATATTAAGTTGGGACCCTGTTAAGAAAATAGTAGCTGCATCAGAGGAGTGGTGAAGAGAAAAAATTTTCAGCAAGTAGAGAATGTTATACAAATTCATCATTTTATTATATTTATTTAAGTTTGATTCTATCAATTGTAGGTCATTTCTAATGCCAAAAAATTTAGAATTCTAACATGGACCCTGAGGTTGGAGGGAAAACTTAGTTTTATGTTTCTCAGTACTGTGGCCACGGGCTCCAATGTTTTGGCAACAACTCAGGACTTCCATCAGAATTTGGATGAGCCGCAATGTTCTCATTCAATTGAAGTCCAAGAAGAAGCACCACAAGATAGAGAATAAGGTGAATCAAGTCATTTCAAGCACTCTGCACCCTCCACACAGAATCAAAAAAAGAAAATGAAGGTTGACGCCCAACATTTATTTGTGCAGATTTCATAGCTGGTCATGACCTGTACTAATTAGACATTCAGTGCTGCATAGCTATCCAAGGATCCTCAACCATGGTAGAATTTGTGAAGCTATTGGACTTTACTTCCAAGATATTTAATGGATTGTATTATATTTATTTGCCATAAAATTTCTAGAAGATCGAACGAAGAAGGAAGCTTTCATGACGATGGTGTCAAAACAAACAATTCCTTACCTCATATATTTTTTTAACTTTCAGTCTAATTAGTTTGTATTCTTTTTATTTTTTTCCTCATTGGTGTGTAATAATTTAAAATTTTATGTCTAACAATATTCTGTGATATATTGGTGTGACATTTTAACATGTATGTTTTGCACTAGTTATATTGTTTTAATTATGTAATTGTTCACTTATAGCATAACTTTACATTTTTAATATATTCTTACATGCATAAAATAGTCAGAAGGACTCTTCAAATGAAGATGAGATCTTAGAGATAGTGGAATGAGCAACATCTATAACTGCTATTATATGTTTTATCAATGAGTATTTTTAGATGAAATTGTGTAAGATGTTGTGTGTATTATCATCATTTATGGGTGAAAAGTGGATTGTTGACCTACTTCAAGGTCATCTGGCTAGAATTCATAATATATTTTGAATGATTGGAACAATTTTTTGTGAATTGCTGACTAAATTGCATAATAATTATGGTTGCATGGATTGACCTGATTTACACCTAAAGAAGTATTAACTAACATTTTATATATTAGGTAACATAATTTTCGACCGTCAAATTAGGTTTTTGAAAAAATATTTAATTTTCTTTTTGTTTAATATATATATAATTTTGATTTGGAAAATAATATTTTAATTTTAAAAAATACGAGACTAACAAGATCTCATACATTTTAATATTTAAATAATCAAGTAAAATGCCACAAATAATGCACCTATCCCAAAAAATAGGCACATTACTTGACAATGAATTCGATTGAATAAACTAAAAGAATTCATGACATCAGATTGTCTACGAACATTTTTTGTGTATTGACCAACAAGTTCTCTACATAATATTGAAGATTAAATAAGATTTATATTACATGAGTTCTTTAGTTCCCTATAGAGGTAATCTCCTATAGTTAATTACATCTTAAATGATCAAAGTCACTTAAGAAAATACTTGTTGATGATCAGAGGTACGTGTCTTCAAGAATTCAACATTTAGGATTTTAAGGTTGGATGTGGAAAAGTTAAGGAAGAAGAGGTCAAATAGGAGGAGTTATTTTCAAAATCCAAAGGAAGAAATATAGGGGATGCCAAGGATTTCGAGTCAAGCCTCGATGACTTCCCAATCTATCATACTGTTCGGCTTCAAGTTTGAAAAAATGTTATTTAATGTTTTATCTTACCAATTTTATTATTTATGGCTTATGACATGTCTAAAAATATGCTACTTTTTATATACACATTTAATGCCTATTTTTAGTAATATTGCGCTTTAATGAAAGATATTTCAATTTTTTTGTTATAGGTATAATAAGTTGGGCAAATTGAAGCTAAAAGAAGTAAAAAGGAAGAAATTTGCAGTCAAAAGGAGGCCCATTGTGAAAGTTAACCTGACACCTAGCCAATATACCGAAAGAGTGGCGCCATGTCACCAAGGCGACAAAAACAGTTTCTCCCTCAAATTCATTGAATTTCGATGAATTTTGAAAAGGTAGCAGAAGTGACTCTTGTAAATTTAGACCTATGCTATATAATAATGATTTTATTATAGAAAATGGGCGGCATAAAAGAGTAAAGAGAATAGTAAGTGAAGAAGAGTGAAAGAGAAGATTGTCTCTTAGAGTTGTAAGAGGAGAGGGGAAATGAGAGATTTCTTCTTCATTGAATTTCTAAGAGAGATTTAGTGATATTGTATAGAGAGAAAGTGATTCAAAATAACTCCAAAGTATTTCCTTGGGGAGAAGATTGAGATAAATAGTTTGTACTTTACTTGTTTTACTTGTTCTTATTGTATAAACTTGTTTTCATATATAAATCCATGTTTTGTTGTTTCTTTCTCATGAAATCTGAGTAGTTTGCTTTATCTTTCTCCCTGCAATGAAAAATTGTCATGTGAAAAATTGAAATTTTTTAGAAGTACTTTAATTTCATTATTGTGATGACTCAAACTTCAAACTTCATTTACTTATTCAATCTGACCAATTATTAAGTTAAAATTTGTTGTGAAACATAATGATTCGGAAGGGCTAAGCTTTCCTCAACCAAGTAAGAGTCACATTTGATCTCATGGATGAGAATGTAGTTCATGTGGTTAAATGCAAATAAATATGAAAATAAGTCTTGATAGGAGTAAATTCATGAATCCTATAGTGACTCTTACTTGGTCCAGAGGTTGAGAACGCAAAGCTAAATGTTAACCTCCAAACGGAGAGATAGTGAGAACTCTAGAGTGAGAGTTAGTATCTTCCCAGCCCAACCAAGGATTTAGAAACTTGACTCTCGATTAGCTAATGTTCTTTATGCACTTGTAAGAGAGTAAAAAATAAGAATGCTCCTATTTGGAATAAAATAATTTATAAAAAAATTAATTATTCACTGATTATAATCTCATTACATGGGGAAGGAAACTTTCTAAATTTTTGAACTCTTCTTCATAAAACTTAGTTCTAGTTATAAGAATTACAAACTTCCCTATGAGATTGATACTTAAGACTCCATTAGAGCCCTATATTACTTGAACGATACATGTACTTAAGTTAGTGTCCTTGCAAAAATTGAAATCGATAAATAATACCTTAAATCGCTAGGAGTGGCAGGTATAAAAATATAAATAAATATTATCTATCCTGAATTATATTATTGTTGTGGCTGTCACAACAACCAGACTACATCAAGTTTTTGACACCGTTGTCAGTGAAGTAATGGAAAATTTTTTTTAAACTTTTCTTTATTGAATTATAAAAATATATATATGTTCATGTTTTTATGATTATTTTAAAGATCTAAAGAAAAATAAAAAAAAATAATATATAATTTTTGTGTTTTCTTTTAATTTTATTTAATTTGATGGGCTTTTATTTGTGAATGTGTAGGGTCTCAAGGAATAATGTCTTACAATTTTGAATTAGAACGAACTATAAGAAAATTTTGAAAATAGAAAGAACTTCACAATTTGAACAAAATGACAAATAATTTAAATAATAATAATACTGAAAATGAACATCAACATGTATAGAGAACTTTACAAGATTATGGTAGTCCTACAGCAGATGAAATTCACTTAAGTGGACAAACTCTTACCGTAGCTACTAATTCATTTGAAATTAAATCTGCTATTATTCAAATGGTGCAAAATAATTAGTTTGGGGGAACACTATCTGAAGATCCTAACTTACATATTGCTAGTTTTATGGAATTACGTGCTACATTCAAATATGACGGAGAGTCAAATGAAATTGTCAGGCATATATTTTTTTCTTTTTTCACTAAAGGATAAAGCTAAGATATGGTTAAACTCATTAGCACCTAAATCTATCAGAACTTGGGGAGATTTAGCACACAAATTTCTTACTAAGTATTTTCCACCATAAAAAAACTGTTAAGCTTAGAACCAATATTACATCTTTTTATCAGTTTGAAGGGGAATCAATATATGAAGCTTGGAAATGATTCAAAGAACTCTTTAGGAAGTTTCCACACCATACTTTGCTTGATTGATTAATAATTCAAACATTCTATAATGGGTTAGTGGGATCTCTTAGATCTATCATTGATGTTTCTATCATTGATGTTGCTGGGTTGCTGGTGGTGGTTCATTAATGTCAAAATCATTTGATGAAGCATATTCTTTAATTGAAGAGATGACTACAAATAATTTTCAATGGCCCTCTAAAAGGGTAAATCCAAAAAGAGTAGCCATTGTTCATGATTTTGATGCATTTTTTATTTTGGCTTCTCAAATTGTCGTAATTTCAAGGAAGTTAGACCAATTTGGAATGAATTTATCTCAAATGCCTCCTATGGTTGAGGAAAACTCATTGTGACAAATGGTAGATTCTTAATCATCATATGAGACTTTAAATGAAATAAATAATCGACATAAAAGCCCTTATTCTAATTATTGCAAACCAGGTCAGAAAAATAACCCAAACTTTAGTTGGAATAATAATTCAAGTGGTTTGAACCAGCAATGCAGGAACTATCAAGCGAACCCATTGAGGATCTAGAACAACTAGGGAAGTACTTACTATTGAGCTTTTTATCCTTCAGGCTTTAACAATAACCAACAGTTTAAGAAGAAGAAGCTGTCTATAGAAGAAGTGATGTTGTAAATGGACAATCAGTTACAAAGTTAAGGAGCTACAATTAGAAATAATAAGAATCAACTGGGATAAATTGCTAATGCAATTAGTAATAGACCTCAGGGAACTCTTCCTAATATTGTTAAAATTAATCCTAAAGACTAGAAAAAAAGAGCAAATTAAAGTTATCTAACTAAGAAGTAGAAGAGAATTAGAGACTAAAGTTAAACAAATTTTGAAGTTGCAGAAGAAGGGAAGGAAATTGAAAAACCTGAGGAAAGCATTCCTCAAAACCTGGGAACCCTATTTCTTTAATGAAGATTAATTTAGGAAAACCATCACCTCCATTTTCTCAGAGAGTAAGACAACTAAAGTTGCATAAACAAGTTTCAAAGTATATGGAATTATTTAAGAAGCTAACCATTAACATTCCATTCGCTGAAGCTCTGGAACAAATGTCAAGCTATGTAAAGTTTATGAAGGATATTTTTAATAGAAAATTAAAGCTTACAGATAATGAGAATGTTGCACTTAGTGAGAAGTGTAGCACTATAATTCAGAAAAAAGTTTCCTGAAAAACTTAAAGATCATTGTAACTTTATTATTCCATGTGCAATAGGCGAGAAATTTTTCGGGAGAGCTTTATGTGATTTGGAAGCCATTATTAACCTTATGCCTCTATCTATTTTCATAAGATTAAGTTTAGGAGAGATTTGTCCTACTAATGTAACCCTTCAATTGGCTCATCATTCTATCATTATCCAATAGGAGTTGTAGAAGATGTATTGGTAAAAGTAGATAAATTTATCATTCCTATAAATTTCAATGTGTCAGATATGGAGGAAGATAATGAAATTCCAATCATTTTAGGGAGACATTTTGACACCATTGGAAGATATATTAGAGATGCACAAAAAGGTGAGTTAATTATGAGAGTCAATGATTAGGAAGTTACATTTAATATATCAAAGTCAATGAAGTATCAAGCTAAAGGAAGAAATGATGAGTTCTTCAAAATGGAGATTAGAGATTATTTAAGTAATAAACATTTTGCAGAAAATTATGAAGAGAAAATTGGAAAAGAAGATTTAGAGCTTGAAGATGATGCTAAGCTGCAAGATAAATTAATTGAAATATGTAATGAAAATTTAAATTATGTTCAGGTAAGTTTTGTGCTGTTGGACACTACGGAAATAATAAGAATCTTGTTCCTTTAATTAAAACACCTCTTGAACTTGAGATGAAGGTACTTCCTACACATTTAAAGTATGTTTTTTTAGGAAATTCATCTACATTACCTGTTATAATACCTCATATTTGACTCAACTGTAATTAACAAAAGTTAATAGAAGAAATTATAACAAAGCCTTTGGATGGAAATTAGCTGATATCAAAAGTATCAACCCTTCGATTTGCATGGACATAATTTTAATGGAAGAAAATCATAAGCCTAGAGTTGATCCTCAAAGGAGGTTAAATTCTATAATGAAAAAAGTTGTTAAGCATGAAATTTTAAAATGGTTGGATGTTGGAATCATCTATCCTATTTCAGACAGTGCTTAAGTTAGTCCCATTCACTGCCCTCCTAAGCAAGGAGGAGTGACCATAGTTATAAATGAACAAAATGAGTTAATACTAACAAGATAATTTACTGGTTGGAGAATTTGTATTGACTATAAAAAATTAAATTTTGCCACTAGGAATGATCACTTTCCTCTACCTTTTAAGACTAAATGTTGGATAGGCTAGCAGTGCACAAATATTTCTGCTTTTTAGTTGGATAGATCAATTATAACCAATTTCCTATTGCTCTTGAGGATAAAAAAAATACAATATTTACTAGTCCTTAAAGCACTTTTGCTTTTAAAAAAATGCCCTTGGTTTATGCAATGCACCTGCAACATTTTGAAGGTGCATGATGCTTATTTTCTGCGACTTAATTGAGAAAGGAATATAAGTTTTTTTTGGATAATTTCTCAGTGTTTTGAACCTCATTTCATTTGTTTTTATAAAATTTAGAAAAAAGTTATAAAACATTATGAAGAGGCAAATTTAGTTATAAATTGGAAGAAATACCAATTTATGGTCACAGGAGGAATAATACTTGGACATAAAATTTTTAAAAGTGGCATGGACGTGGATCCAACAGAAATACAAGTTAATGATAAACAACCGCCTCCTACTACAATGAGAGGGGTTATAAGTTTCTTAGGACATTCTAGCTTCTACAAGCGATATATTAAAGATTTTTTTTAAAAAAAACAAAGCCTTTGTAATTTAATTTTAACCAAGAGTGCCTAAATGGCTTTAAGTTATTAAAATAAAAATTAATCACCACTCCTATTATAGTTTCACCTGATTGGAGAAGACCATTTGAGTTGATGTGTGATGCGAGTGATTATGCAATTGAGCAGTTTTAGGGCAAAAATATGAAAAAAATTTTAAAGTTATGTACTACACTAGTTTACTCTTAATGAAGCTCAAATTAATTATACCACTGTTGAAAATGAGTTATTAGCAATAACATATACCTTTGATAAATTCAGGTCATATCTCATTGGAGCTAAATGCATTGTGCATACAGATCACTTTACTATAAGATATTTGATGTAGAAGAAGGACGCGAAACCAAGATTAATTAGATGAATCCTTCTGATGTAGAAATTTAAATTTGAAGCAGTAGATAAGAAGAGATCTGATAATCAAATAATTGATCATTTATCTAGAATGGAGCGAGAAAATACATTCAATCTTGAAAATGAAATTAACAATCATTTTTCTGATGAGAAATTATACGCAGTTACCGAGTGACGTGTATTGTGGTATGATGACATAGTTAATTTCATCGTTAGTAATCTTATACCCTATCGATTGACATACCAACAATAGAAGAAACTTGTACATGATGCAAATTTTTACTTTTTGGGATGATCCATATTTATATAAGTAATGTAAGGATCAAGTTCTTCAGAGATGTGTATCTTATGAAGAGACCCAAAGAATTATCTTTGGGGGACATTTTAGAGTTGATAGAACTACATACAAAATTTTACAATTTGTTACAATTTGGATTTTATTGTACAATTTGGATTTTATTGTCCTACTCTATTTAGGGATGTTAATACTTATGTAAAAACATGTTATCGATGTCAAGGTGTAGGAAATATTTCGAGAATGAATGAAATTCTCTTAAAATTTATTACTTATCATCCTCAAACCAGTGGTCTAGTAGAATTATCTAATCACAAAATTAAAAGAATCTCGAAAAAGACCATAAATCCTAATAGAATGGACTGGTCCGCTAGATTGGATACTGCATTATGTGCCTATAGGACTACATATAAAACTCCTATAGGAATGTCCCCATATAGACTATTTTTCAAAAAGACTTGTCACTTACCAGTGGAACTGGAGCATAGAACTTATAAGGCTATTAAGGAATTTGATTTTAATTTAAAAGATGCTGGTGAGAAATGATTATTGTAATTAAATGAGCTCAAGAAGATTATAAATGAATCTTATGAAAATGCTAAGATTTTTAAAGAAAAAAATGAAAAATTGGCATGACTAAAAGATATTAAAAAGGATTTTGAACCTGGATAAGAAATTTTATTATATAATACAAGATTGAAATTATTTCCAGGAAACTTAAGTCTAGGTGGATGAGGTCATTTATTGAGATGAAGGTTTACCCATATGGTTTTGTGGATATTGAAGATCCAAAAATTAACAAAATATTTAAAGTGAATGGACATATATTAAAACCTTATTTTGATGGACACAGACTTGTCTTTAATGAAGTCTTAATGTTGGGTCAACCAAAATAATGACTGGATACATCGGGCTGACAATGTTAAACCAAGCGCTTTATGGGAGGTAACCCATAATTATCTGTGTTGTGTTGAAACTTTATTATTAAAAGTCATCAAGTTTGTGTGCTTGCTATTAGTATTTGATTATTAGTTTGCAACTCCAGTATGTTTGTTGGCATGATTGTCACACTGTATTAAGTGTCTAGTTATGGGTGTGTTCGTTTGTTTAATTGTACGAATTTATATATACAAGTAAATTATTTGTTGTTTCTGAAAATTGGAAGCTAGAAGATGTTTAATTATGAGAATTAAGTTGAGTTGGGCTAATTAGAGTTTGGAGTGCCTTAGTCTTCTGTGCTTTTTATCAAAATAAAAAAATATTCTTTTTTTAGCACTAGCGCCTAGGTGCCGAAATTTGGCATCTATGCACCAATCACCCGAGACATCAACGCATAAGTGCTGAAATTTGGTGCCTACACGCTGGTTCGGCTGAACTGCCAAATTACGGTCTATGATCACAAAATTGGCTCGTTTTCACCATTTTTATGTCTGGTTCACCTTCTTCGCAAAACTCATCGCTTTATCACCCTAGGGCATCATTTCATTTGATTTTGAGGCAATTTCATGGACTAACAACATTTGATTTCTTCTTCACTTGCTAAGAGCTCTACTTTAGCTTAGAAATGTTAAATTTTTACCATGAATTTCTTCTACATTATGGAGATACCAAAAATTCAAAAACTTGGAAGAAAATAGTAAAGAATCCATGGTGTGAAGTTTCTTAGCTTTGATTTTGATTTTTAGGAGTTCATAGAACTTGTATTTGGAATTTATTTAGAATTTTGTGAGTTTTTATAACTATCATGACTTCTAAGTGAAAATGGGGTAAAGAAGAGATGTCTTTAATTCCAAGAAGTTCATCAATATAAAAGCTCAATATAGATACAATGATCAACTCACTGCTAAAAAGTCATTCAAGGGCAGGATTTCTTCAATTCTGAAGGAGTAGTTGAAAGTTTGATTGTGGCCTGACATTGGGAAATTTTTTGCTACTTCACCGTTGTAGCAGTTATCTCAGTTGTACGTGAATTTTACGGTAACCGCTGAGAAGCCTCTGATGACTATATATTTTTTTGAATAAAAAGTGTAGAGTTTACACCATAGTGGATCAATGCTCTTTATCTGTTGTCAGATATACCAAACTATGATTACTCTTCAATTGAGCCTACTAAGTCACAGTTGGATGAGGTTATTTCATTTTTGACTAATAGAAGGGGAGTTTTGAAAGTTAAGAATGAACACAAGGTAAACTTCTCTATCTCAATGTTAAATATACCCTCCAAGGCATGACACTATTTCATTTCTACACAACTTCTTCCTTTCAATCCTGTTAATGAAGTTACTAAGAAGAGAGAAAACTTGAACTTTTGCATTGAACAAATGAAATATATAAATATTGGCTCTCTGATTTATCAGAATATCCTCATTTCTTCTAAAGGTGAAACCATTGGAGGTTTAGGATACCCTGCCCTAATTTTTACTTTATGCCAACAATTAAGAGCATGATATGGGAGATGCAAAGAGCTATTACAACCTCTTAAACCCATTAGCAGGACCAATGTGCATGTATAAGAGTTACATGCTGAATTGAGGTCTAGGGGTGGAAGTTCAAATATTCCTTCTATCTTCACTTCAAGACCATTTACCTCAGGTACTGCTACTCACCCTTCAGCCACTCTGGATGAACTTCATAGTGATTATCAGGCACTAGTGTGTGATATTACATATCTACAAGGTAAAGTGGATGATATTGATGATAAGATTGATCACATTCAGGGATATTTGAAACTCAAACATGATTATGATATGAGTTTCAATATGTCTCTGGTGAGTTTTATTCAAGGAAATAAGGATGTTCAGTTTCCATCTAGTCTTTCATATACGAATTATGAACCTCATACCCATATGGATGAGGAAGATGATGATGATGATGAAGAGGAGGATGATGAGAAGGATGAGTAGTTATATTTTTTGTTTGTGTTGGTTGTAGATTGCTTAGATGTCTGTGGCAGTTGTATTTATGTGGATTATGTGTTTATATTAGACTGTTGTACTGAACTTGTTATTTGTGTTGGTGGATTGTTTACTGTTTGTTTTCACTGTACTATTGTCTATTTTTAAATTTATGCTTATGTTTAGAGTAGTCCTTTACTTAGCAAATCTATTTGATTTATCACATTTAATGAAGCATTACTTACTGCTACTTTCCTTTTCAATTTGTACCTACATATTTTCATGTTAAAACCATGTATAGAAGGTCAGTTTTATAATTTTTATTTGTTATTTTCTTCCTACCTACATTTATCCACTAAATGTTTTATCTTGTAAGAAATTTAAATTAGGGGGAGGGAGAAAATCTTTTGAAAATTGAGCTTTGTCCTCAATGACATTATTTTAAATAACCTATAGTATGTGGTGTTTTCTTTAGGATTCTAAAACTTTTGATTTTTAGGAATGATATAGATAACCTTAGTAGAAAGGTTAGTGAAAATGATGAAACTAAAGTTAAGATATTTAGTAGAGAATATTAGGAAAATGATTTTACTATTTGTAGTAGGAAAAATAGAATTTTCAAAAAATTAAGGATTTTGAGAATGATACTTTTTAAAGAATTTGGATTCTCTGAAAATTCTTTTTCAAAAATTAATACAAGATCTTAAGTTAAGGATACAAAATAAGTTTTTAACTTTTATAAAGGGATAGTGAAATTCAAAATTATTAAAGGTCTATCCACATATAGTAATCCTCACCTAAAATAATAGGGATTAAAAAAATTCAGAAAGAAAAAAAGAAAAGAAAAAAGGAAAAGAAAAGAAAAGAAAAAAGAAGAAGGAAAAAGTAAAATATGAAAAAGGGAGGTGAAGCTTGAGGAATAAGCCCTAATTAAAAATTAATTTCACTTGAATTTTCCCAAGGAATGAAGCTTTAGATCAATTCAATGCTTAATGTCTAAAAGTATTAGTGAAAATTATTTTCAATATAGGATTTATAAATTCTTAAATTAATATTCTTCTAAAAATCCAAAGTTTGAAGAAATTTAAATTATGTCCGAATTAAATGGAAAATCATTAATCCTAAATTTGATACTAAGTATTTTGATACCTTAGATATCATCTACTTTACTAAAACTTTTTCTTAGTTGGACTATTACAATTCTAAAATAAAAATTTTAGATCACCTAAAAGAAACCCACAACCATAAGTTTATATATATAATTTAGCGTAAAGTCACTTAAGGACAAGTAGCAATTAAGTTTGGGGGATTTTGACATCTCTAAAAATATGCTACTTTTATATACACATTTAATGCATATTTTTAGTGATATTGTGCTTTATGGAAGGTATTTCTATATTTTTGTTGCAGGTACAATAAGTTGGGGCACTTGGAGCTAAAAGAAGAAAAAATGAAGGAATTTGGAGTCAAAAGGAGGCCCATTGTGAAAGTTGACCTGGCGCTTAAGTGCCAATATGGCAACAATATAATAAAAGAGTGGCACCTAGGCGCCACAGTTAGGCGACTAGGCGCTAAAAACGATTTCTCCCTCAAATTCATTGAATTTGGATGAATTTTGAAAAGGTACCAGAGGCGACTCTTGGAAATTTGGCTCTATGATATATAATAGTGATTTTATTACAAAAAGGGTGGCACAAAAAAGGAGAAGAGAATAGTAAGTGAAGAAGAGTGAAAGAGAAGATTGTCTCTTAGAGTTGGAAGAAGAGAGGGGAAGTGAGAGATTTCTTCTTCGTTGCATTTCTAAGAGAGAACTGAGTGATATTGTAAGGAGAGAAAGTGATTCAAAGGAACTCTAAAGGATTTGGGGAGGAGATTGAGATAACTAGTTTGTAATTTACTTGTTTTACTTGTACTTGGTGTGTAAACTTGTTTTTATATCTAAATCCATGTTTTGTTGTATCTTCCTCATGAGATTTGAGTTGTTTGCTTTGTTTTTCTCATTGCAATGAGAAATAATCATGTCAAAATGTGAAATTGTTTAGAAGTACTTTTATTTCATTATTTTGATGATTCAAACTTTGAACTTCATTTACTTAATAAATCTAGTAAATTGTTAAGTTAAAATTTATTGTGAAACATAATGATCCGAAAGGGTTATGTTAAGTTAAAATTTGTTGTGAAACATAATGATCCGAAAGGGTTCTGCTTTCCTCAACCAAGTAAGAATCAAATTTTATCTCATGATTGAGAATGTATTTCATGTGGTTAAGTGTAAATAAATATGAAAATAAGTTTTCATGTGCGTAGATTGATGTTTCTAGAGTGACAAGCTAGAACCTCTAATTTGATCCAGAGGTTAAGAACCTAAGGCTAGATGTTAGGCTCCAGGCGGAGGATAATGTGAACTCTAGAGTGAGAGCTAGTATCTTCCCAGCCTAACCAAGGATTTAGAAACTTTACTCTGGATTAACTAATGTTCTTTATGCACTTTTAAGAGGGTAAAAAATATGTATGCTCTTATTTGGTACAAAATAATTTATAATAATTTGAATTATTCACTGATTATAATCTCATAATAATGGGAAGGATACTTTTTAAAATTTAAACTCTTCTTCATAAAACCTAGTTTTAGTGAACTTAAAATTTACTTTGCATTTATAAATAAGAGTCATAGACATAATCCACTTAGTTTAAAAACACAAATTTTGATATGCATTCCTAGTTAAATTTTTGTACAATTTAATTAGAGTTTCTTTGAGTTAATAATATAAGAATTACAATCTTCACTGTGAAGTCGATACTTAGGACTCTATTATAGCCTTATATTACTTGAGCGATACATATATTTATGTTAGCATCCTAGTGAAATTTTGAAATCAATAAATAATACCTTAAATCGCTAGTAGTGGCAGCTATAAATATTTAAAGAAATATTAACTATCTTGAACTGTTTCATTGTTGTGGATGCCGCAATAACCAGACCAGATCATCTTACACCTACATGATCCCAATAAATCAAATGGCCTAGAAAGATAGTAGGTTTTACATCTTATCGAATGACAACCTCAGAGCCAAAAGATAGTTAGGCCTTATGCTGCACAATATGATTATGTAGGAGCCTAAATATAAATTGAAGATTTACATCGTGCTAAGAGGACTACCTCAAAATCCTATGGCTTATTTTTTTTTTAAATTCAAAGGAACGGTTTACTAGAAGTAGATCTATTTTAGTCTTGATTCATCAACATAAGTCCTCTATAGTGTTGCCCTAAAGCTTGCTCCGAGCTTCTTGCTGATAGTGTCTCCATGTTTAAGGTTTTATGTCTTATGTTTTAATTTTGATTATTATTTTCAAAACTAGAGGATGTGTTTATCCATGTGTTATAGTGATCCATCCTAAGTAACCAAACTACTATTCTCTATCCTAAAGGTCTAACACGTATGTAAGGACATGTAGGAATAGATCAGCAAGAGCGTAATAAAAGAGGTAAGCAAAAAAAAAAAGACAGTAGAACATAAAATTACATACCTGGGTCTCTGCTTCTATTGCAAAAGGTTAGTTCAATATAATATAATAATGTGCAAGAAAGTGTAAGAAAAAGAATACATCATAAGAAAGTACAGACGAGTTAAAAAAAAAACCCGATGTCACATATAAAAGATCGCAACTAAATTTAAGAATTTGGTAAAGGTAGGAGCTCAGATCTGGGTTGTGTGCTTTATAATCCCAACTTTGGATAAGAACTACCAACCAAGCAACTTAAGGAGGGAAATTCTGGCTTCATTCAGAGTGATTAATAAATGGACCTTTATAGGATTTCATAAAAAAATCTTTAATTTTTCATGAATGTAGGACTTACTTAGCAGTCAAAAGTTGTGTTGTCACATGAAAAATTAATTTTCTTATGGTGTACATGTATACATAAATGTTTTGATGAAATTAGATAGTCCACAAGTTAATTACTCTGCTCGGACTAGAACTACGGATAACCTAAGAAAGCCGGGGCCAACTTCTTACAAAAGGTTGGGGAATAGTATCATCGGTCATATCTCTCCCTGAAGGCTGTTAAAGTAGGAGATACTATTCTAATGTCTCACTCTTAACACATATAAGCATTATCATCATCACCCTTGCCACCAAGACCTCTGACTTACACAAGGATGATGATCCATATGTGCCATTAAAATATCCTCAATTGCTCACAAGGGTTTGAACACCATATCCAAGGCTCGTACCCTTGAGCATTGGGTTATTACTAGAGGATAAATAGTGTTAAGGTATTTTCGTTAGATATGTATTAATGAGTCCCGAGTCATATCTTTGTTAGTCCTTAGAGATTTCATGTTTGTTTAGCTTGACATTAATGATTTTTATGTTTTATGAATGATTCTATTCAACAAAGTGTTGTAAACCCAAATGTCCTTCGGAATATCCAAAATCTCTCAAAGGTATTCAAGATGTAATTCTAAATCACCCTTAAGTTTTCCCAGATCATTCCCATTTCATTTGGTCTTACTATGTTGTTGAACCAATTAGCCCAAGTTAAATTATATTGTTCTTTAAACTGTGCTCAATGTTTTATATTTTAATTAACTCATGAATAGAGCAAGTAGTCACCACTTTAGTGGGTAGTCACCTCTATGGGTAAGCTTAATCACTCAAGGTAGTCTTATTCTTGCTTTCTCAATTGAACTTGAGCTTATAGTGCTCATGATAAGTTATATTCTTTCTTCTTTAATATCTTTAAATGATTTATATCTAACCTAACTCACTATCAAGCTCTTAGATCTCTTAAGGACAAATTTGTAATTTTAAAAAGTTTGATCAAATGTGTTCAATTCTTATTAAATGATTAGATTATCATTTAACCATTGATTAGGACTCGAATCAATGAATTATTGTCTTTGTAACTCATGTCCCTCACATTAGGATCATCCAAACTTAATTAACTTCCAAATCATAACAATTTAATTATTTACAATTTTATCCTTTTGAGAAAATGAAGTGAATTAGTTCCTACCTTTTAACCCTTTGTGTTTCAATCAACTCAGAGAGTTATTTATGATTAACATTACCTTTTTTCCTTTTGATTTAACCAAAATTTTAATTAAGGTATGAAGTTTCAAATTTACCATTTTACCCATAGGGCTTTTTACTCCATAACCCTTCAATTTAATTCTAAAGACCTTAAAACTTTGCTGCTACCCTACTCACGGGTCAATTTACACATGAGAGAAGGATTTTGATTTTTTCTGATTTTTATTTAATTTTTAATAATTATTTTGGTCCAAAAAAAGACAATTTCAATATTATTAATTTAATTAACTAAAACATACTTTCTACTCTTAGGAAATTTTTAGAAAGTTTAGTTAGGCCAGAGGACCACTTGAAATAATTCTCATGATTTTTTGAATTATATTTTAATTTTTTAATTGATTAATGAATAAATAAATAAATAATATATTTTACTTCAAAAATTCATTTTTATATTTTTTTATCAATCTTTCTAACTTCAGAGAACGCAGAGAAGTGAATTTTATAGATTTGTGATTTTTATTTTATTTTTTGTAATTATTTTATCCAAAAATAAGGAAAATATATTTAAGCACTTAAAAGTATATTTTTACATTTTTAAAAAATTATAAATGAATTTTTTAGTTGTTTTCTATAATTAGAGTGAGATTTATAACATTTTTAATTCTATTTATATTTTGGGATTTTTTGATACTTTTAAATATTTTTAAATTAGAAAATTTCCAAAAATTAACTTTTTATTTTAAATTTAATTTTATATTTCTTAAATGCCTCTAGTCTCAAGGAATACTCCAAACCAATTTTCATAATTTTCTAATTTTTATCTTATTTTTTATAATTATATTAGGCCAAAATTTTTATTTACTTATAAAATTCGTTTTTGTATTAAATATAGTTTTTATTACTTTAAAATTTTAATAGAGGTTTTCTAAGATCATTTTATTCAATTTGGAACATTTTGGTGATTTTTAGAATTATCATATATATTTTTTTTAATTTTTTAATACTTTTTTAATTAACTTTAAAAAAGAAAAAAAAATACATTTTCGCTCTTTAAATTTGTTTTTTATTTTTCCTATGGTCCTCTAGCCACAGTGACCCTACCAAACTTGATTTTAGATATATTTTACTTTTATTCTAATCTTTTTATAATTTTTTAATTAATCAAAGGTAAAATTCAAAGAATATTAGGGCTTTTAATGTTATGGGTGTTCTCTGACATTGAGAAAATTAGATGTTTATTCTAAGAACATTAGGAATAAACCTAAAGAATTTCATTAAATTTGGGCAATTATTTATTTAGTTACTCATTGGATTATATAATTAATTTAAAACAAAATACTTAATAAATATTTTTAATTTTTGGTTCAATAAATTCTCGTATGTTCACTAAGTACAGATGTATTTTATTTTATTTTTGTAATTTTTCTACACCAAGTTATGAATTTTTAAAGTTTTTAAATTAATTTTAATAGAAAATATCTTATTTATCTACTTATCCATGTCGGCGCCAATGTAACCTTAGCCTCCCCGAAATCACGCACATCATCATTTGATTCGTCTGTGCTTTCCACATACCTGCTGACTCGACCAGTAGTTCCTATTCCATCTCCTCCTCTGACTCAATCTGGTCTGTCCATCTGACACGTGCGTGAATGGACGACATCCGTTCATTGTCCCTGATCGCTCTAATCGAGAACCATCCACACTAAAATGATTCGATGTCACCCAATACTCAATTAAATCAATCATGGTTTGTTCCCACTCCTTCATCTAAGAAAAACAAACCTATCTATAAAGTTAAATGAAATACACATTTCTTTCATAGAGGTCCAAACCAAGGAAAAAATTATGGATTACGGGTTATACCTTTGCCCAAGAGGAGAGGCCTCAATTGGCTTAGTTTGAAGCTTCACCTTGAGTCTACGAATGTCCTCCAAGTGCCAATTTGCTCTATAATCAGGCCTGGGTATGGCCTTGATAAAAAGGTGGATTGGGTGTGGTCTTGAGCTAGGTTAAAGGGATCAGGAAGGGCCAGTCTTGGTTGGGAAGTTTTCCTCTTGCTATGGGAAAGCTTTTAAGAAGATCAATTTGAGGTTTTATAGAGTTTGGTGGTATGGCAAAAAATTTCCCTAGATTTGAAATTCAAAATTAGAGTTTCTCAATGGCGGGGATAATCTAAAATGGTGGGGAATAAGCTTCACAATGCTGTGGGAAAGCTTTTAAGAAGATCAATTTGAGGTTTTATAGAGTTTGGTGGTATAGCCAAAAATTTCCCTGGATTTGAAGTTCAAAATTAGAGTTTCTCAGTGGAGGGGAGAATCTAAAATGGTGGGGGATAAGCTTCACAGTGCTGTGCGAAGGTCTGAAAATAATTCAAGAGAGTTTTCCCAAGGCTTAGGCACTTCTTTTCTTTACCTAAGAGGGAGGGCTTATTTATAGACCAAGCCATGGCTGCCAATAGGGCAAGCCAGGGTGACCAAAGTGGTGTTTAAGTGGAGGGAAGAGAGGCTCCACTGTCCAATGGGAGTCAGCAAGTCAAGGAGTTCTAATTTTGGGTTTTTATCATGGGGGCCTTCTCAGGTTTGGCGTTTTTTGGTGGCTAGGGGTGGCCAACTGGCCAGGTAAGGTCATCTCCACATTGTGGAAGGTCAGAAGTGGGAGATGTAAAGTCAATTTGGTCCAAGCATGGGTAATTGAAATTATCCCAAGTAGGAAATGGGTTAGGGTTAGGTTGGGTTAACCATGGGATCAACCTGATGGAAATGGGTCAAGGTCATGTACAAGGTTGTTGGAGCTGGTGGTCAAATTTTGGGGCTTAGGTGGCTGGTTTGGCATGAGAATCAAGGGTTTGGTGGGGACCTGGAAGTGGTGAATAATTTTAGTGAGAGGTGAAAGGAGAACCTCTTTTTTGCTAACTTTGGTGTATATGACCCATGTGATGTTCATGGATGATTACATGAGTGGCTCTATGATGGACTATGATCAAATTTTATGAAAGTGGAGTTTGGGGATTTTGAAAATTGGGTGAGAGAATGTCATGAAGCCCAAAAGTCAATGAGTTTCATCATGTATGTAGGGCATTATGTTTAAATTTAATTTTTTAATTGAGTTGATGAAGAGAAAATTTGTCATGATGAGTTTAATTGAAATTGAAATTGGCCTTCATTCATGGGCTTTTGAATTTTGATATGAAGGGATTAAATTGGCTTTTAAAGTTTAAGAAAGTGGGCTTTAAAATTTTGGAATTTTAATTTTGGATTTGGGCTTAGAATTAAGTTTGAATGGGTTTGGGATTTTTCATGAAAAGTTGATTTTGGGTCTGGTATATTTGAATTGGTGTGTATGCCAAAGTTGGTGAATTTTTGAGCTTGGTGGAATTTTGGTATGAATTTGGAAATTTGGCTCAAATTTGGGGACTTTGGGTTGGGAATTGAAATTTGGATTTGAACTTGGAGCTTGATGAAAATGAAATTGAATTTGGTATTGGAACTTTGAGAGCTTGAATTTTGGGTTAAATTGGGTATATTGGGAAAGTTAGGAAAATTGAGTAATTTGTGGAGAATTCGATAAGGTGATCATGCATGTCATGAATAGCCATATTGAAACCATAAGGTACCAAATGATAACTCATTTTTAAGTCTCCACATGTTGGTCCTTAACATCTTAACCAAAGTCTAATGGCTTTGGACCATCCATGTGAGTTTCCTAAAAAGTTAAGGAGGTAGATCCAATGTATATGATTTTAGGGTTTTGGGGTATGTGGGAAATTTGATGGGTTTGAGTGTGTGTAGATGTGTGTGAGACCAAACCTGAGCCACCTGGGTTTTTCTCAAGGCCTGATAGTCATATGGGAACTCCCTTTGAGTTTTCTAATGTTGGATTAAACCTTCTAAGTGCTAGAGGTCAAAACCACACATATGAAACTCTAAATGAGCTAGGAAGTGGTTTGAATTTCTAAAGTGGTGGGTCTCATCACTAGTCCTTTAGGATATTTAATAGAAATGCTCTATTTCTAGATCTTAGGCTTCTAAAGAAGAGAATCAGATCTCACAAAAAATGAGGTCAACAATTGGACCCTAATAGGTGTGGTGTGCTGACCAATCACACCGCTCATATCAGTGTTGACTGAAATGATCGAGTAAACCCAATTTGCGATTGAGTTAGAGTTTGAAGATTTCATAATTCTCATTGGGGACTTAGTAGGTGCATTTTTAATTTGTAGCTATGAATTCAAGCCGTCAGACTTGAAAGTAGCTTCTAAATTTTGTGTCGTGATCTTTTTGTTTTTTTTTGTTTTCATGAATGGATGTTTCATGAATTAGAGTGGCAAACAACAAGATTCCTTGTGGGGGATCTGATAATAGTGACAAATTTTTTATTTTTTTTCCTTTTTAATTTGATTTTGATTTTGTTCTTGTTTTTGTGTTGTGGAAAATTTAAATTTAAATAAATGAGGAGACTGGGTTGAGATGGAAAGCACGGGGACTCACATCCAACTTAAAGACCAATCAAGAAAATTTTACAACATTGGAAAAGAAAGCTTAAAGGCTCACATCCAACCCATGAGGTAGTAGGGGGAATCAGAATCCTTGCAGTGACCTTGAAATTTTGTGTATGTGGGAATCGAAATCCTTGCATCAACCTGAAATTTTGATTTGAAGACATCAAAATCCTTGCACAAACCCTCTAAATTTAATTTGAAAGTATCAAAATCCTTGCACCGACCTCAACTTTTGTGAATGCAAAAAATTTGTGGAAAGATGCAGAAATTTGTGGGAGGAATCAAAATCCTTGCATCAATCTTTAAATTTTGTGGGTGCGGAAAACTTGTGAATAGACAAGCGGAAATTTATAGGAGTTTTAAGGAATTATAATCCTTTCATCAACCTTAAAATTTCATGACTGTGGAAAACTTATGGATAGAATGCAAAGAATTGTGTAATTTTAAGGAATCAAAATCCTTACACCGACCCTTGAATTTCATGAGTGTTGAAAATTTGTAGAATGACATGTGAAAATTTGTGAAAGGAATAAAAATCCTTGCATCTATCCTCAAAATTTGATTTGAAGGTATGAAAATCCTTACACTGATCCTTGAAGTTTGTTAGTGTGGAAAATTTGGGGATATGATGCAGAAACTGGTTGAATTTTAAAGAATCAAAATCTTTGCACTAACCCTTGAAATTTGCCAATGCAAAAAATTTGTGGAAGTACAAATAAAAAATTTATGAAATTTTAAGGAATCAAAATCCCTACATTGATTCTTAAATTTCACGTATGAAGGAATTTGTGAAAAATTTTGGAAAATTTATGGAAGTGTGAGAATTTATGGAATTTGTGGAGATTTATGAAATTTGTGGAAATTTGTGTAATTTATGGAATTTTGTAGATGTGTAGAAACATCTATTATAAAGGAATCAGATTGAGAAGGAATGCCAGGGAAATTACATCCAACTTAAGAGCTAATCGAAGAAATTTCTATGTGAGAAGAGATGTGGTTCCATGTCAATAGAACCAACCAAACCTCATCCACACTTGTGAGAGATTAAGAAGAGCATGGTTCTATAGAGATAGAACCAGCTAGCCTCTTCCACACAAAGCAGAGGACTCAGAGTTCTTATGGAAGGAAGCATTGGCCAGAGAGAAGAAAAAAACGCTAGCAATAGATTACGAATGCTCAACCTAGCCAGATCAAAATTGAAGTTTGAATTTTGAATTTTGATTTCTGAATTTTGTTTATTTGGATTTTATTTGATTTGATGTTGAGTTTTACTTTTTATTTTTTGTTGAGTTTTTTTTGTTGAAGTTTTTTTTTTTTTTAGAATTTGGACCCTATTTTAGACAAGTGCGACACCTTTGTTTCTAAGAATGAGGCTTCAACTTGGAAAACCCATGATGCACAATACTTCTTAAGGTATTGTCCATTTTTTGTATCTGTCATTTCCTTAGCAATATATTTACAGAAATTGTCCATTTTGTCTCTGAATTATACTTTGACATCCCTGAATTGCATTGAATTATACTTTCTTGGTATGAAAAGTATGACTTCATGGTCAAATTTCCATTAACTACTAATAACATAGCCCTTTTTTAATTTCCCCTCTTTCTGGACCTAAGGAAATTTCAAACTTTTAACAAGATGATTAAAATATTTTTATTTTCCAAAGATTTTTTCTAAGCTGATTAATAGCCGACTAAGAGACATAAGATCGTTGAACGTTTTCCTGAATATAATATAAGAAGAATTTTCTCAAGAGGGCATTTCAAATCTTTTTTATTAGGGGAGGATTCAGAGACCAATTTTTGATTAATGTCTACCTTAAGTTTCTTCCTAGGGAGAACCTTCTTTTAGTTTCAACTTTTTTATCAAGCTTTTCACACTATATATATATATATATATATATTATTTTTATATTTTCCCTCTATTTTGCTGAGAATTACTATATCTGATAGAGCATAACTTAAGGATTTTTAACGTCTGAATTTACACACCAATTTTTTGATTTTATGCTCACCTCAAGCTTTTTCTCTAGGGATTTTCACATACTCATTTTTTTGTATCATTTTCTTGCTCCATTTATTTTATGAGAATTAATATATCTGGTAAATTATATTTATGTTAAGAATTTTGAATGTCCAAACTCCCCTAATTAATAATTCTAAAATGTTCCTTAAACAATGAGAGTGAATGATCAGGAAGTTACATTTAATGTGCTTAAAACAATGAAGTATCCTGATGGAAAATTTTATAGAATGGACATTATTGATGATATGATTGTTGATCATTTTCAAAATAGATGTGAAGTCATATTGGATCAAAAAGATGAAGTCATTTTAGATGAAGAGCAAGAAGCTGAAACTAAAAGGGAATCTGAAGATGAATCAAATGAGATGATTTTTGAGGATTCAAATTATGTTCAGGAAGAATATGAAATTTTAGATACTACTGAAAATAGTATACTTATGATTCCATCTATTGAAAAACCTCCTGACCTTGAGATGAAAGTTTTATCTACATATTTAAAGTATTCATATTTGGGAAACTTATATACATTACCAGTTATTATATCATCAGATTTAACTACAAAATAAGAAGAAAATTATTGCAAATATTAAGGAATCATAAAAAACCTTTGGATGGACATTAGCTTATATTAAATGAATTAGTCCTTCAATCTGTATGCACCAAATTCTGATGGAAGATAACCATAAGCCTAGAGCTAATCCTCAAAGGAGATTGAATCCTATAATGAAAAATGTAGTTAAAAAAGAAATTTTAAAGTGGTTGGATGCTGGGATTATTTATCTAATTTCAGATAGTTCTTTAGTCCTATTCATTGTGTAGGAGGAGTGATTGTGGTTGAAAATGAAAGGAATGAAATAATTTCAACATGACAAGTTAATGGATGATGAATCTGCATTGATTATAGAAAATTAAATGCCGCCACTAGAAAATGCCATTTTTCTTTACCTTTTCTGAATCAAATGTTGGATAGGCTAGCAGGACATCATTATTTTTACTTTTTGGATGGATATTATGGATACCACCAAATACCTATTGCTCCTGAGGATCAATAGAAAACAACTTTTACTAGTCCTTATTGAACCTTTTCTTATAAAAGCATGTCATTTAGAATATGTAATGCCCCTGCAACTTTTCAGAGATGTATGATGTCAATTTTTTGTGATTTAATTGAGAAATGAATTAATTTTTTATAGATGATTTCTTAGTCTTTGTGACTTCTTTCAATTTATGTTTAAATCATATTACAAGAGTTCTGAAGCGCTGTGAAGAAACAAACTTTGTTCTCAACTTGGAAAAATGCCAATTTATGATTGCAGGGATGATAGTGTTAGGGCATAAAATTTTTGAAAAAGGCATGGAAGTTGATCCAACAAAAAATCAAGTTATTATCGAATTGCCACCTCCTACTAATGTGAAGGGAATAAGAAGTTTTTTAGGACATCTTGGTTTCTACAGACGTTATATTAAAGATTTTTCAAAAATTTCCAAGCCTTTATGCCAACTTTTAAAAAAAAGATGCGAACTTTGATTTTATTGAAGAGTGTCTAAATGCCTTTAATTTCTTAAAAGAGAAATTAATCACTGCACCTATTATTATTTCACCTGATTGAACAAACCTTTTAAATTAATATGTGATGTTAGTGATTATGCTATAGGGGCTGTTTTAGGACAGAGATATAACAAAATGTTCAAAGTGATGTATTATGCTAATAAAACCCTAAATGAGGGTCGAATTAATACACAAATTAATTACACTACCACTGAAAATGAATTATTTGCTACAGTATTTGCTTTAGATAAATTCAGATCTTATCTTATTGGAGCTAAATGTATTGTGCATATTGATCATTCTTCTATTAAGTATTTAATGATGAAGAAGGACGCAAAACCACGATTAATTAGATGGGTCCTTCTAATGCAAGAATTTGATTTTCAAGTTTGGATATGAAGGGTACTGATAATCAAATAGTTGATCATCTGTCACGGTTTGAACAAGAAAATGAGAGAGATTTAAATAATGAAATTAATGAGGATTTTCCTAATGAACAATTATATGGGATTAATGAATGGCAAAATCCATGGTATGCTGATATAGTGAACTACTTGGTTAGTAATATTTTACTTTACGGATTGGATAACCATCAAATTAAAATGTTCATTTATGATTCAAAATCTTGCTTATGGGATGACCCTTATTTATATAAATAATGCAAGAACTTAATTATTCGAACATTTGTACCATTAGAAAAAACTCAAGAAATTATTCAAAAATTTCATAAATTAGATTTTGAGGGACATTTTGGATTGGATAAAATTGCATTTAAGATTTTACAATCTTGATTTTATTGGCCTACTTTATTTAGGAATGTTAACAATTACATAAAAATATGTGATCGATGTCAGAGAGTAGGTAATATTTTTAGAAGAGATGAAATGCCCCTAAATTTTACTCTTCATGTTGAAATACTTGATGTTTGGGGACTAGATTTCAAGGGACCATTTGTACCATCTTTTAAAAATATTTATATTTTAATAGCTGTGGATTATATTTCTAAATAGATTGAAGCAGTTGTTTTACCTCGCTGTGATGCTCAAAGTGTAGCAAAATTTTTAAGAAAGAATATTTTCACAAGATTTGTAAAGCCACGTGTTATCATTATAGATGGGGAAAGTCATTTCAGGAATAGAATGATAGAAATATTAACTTAAAAATTTGGGATTAAACATTGAATTGCCACAGCTTATCATCCTCAGACCAATGATTTAATAGAAGTATCCAATCAAATTAAAGGAATATTAGAAACAACGGTAAATCCTAAAAGAACTGATTGGTCTGTTAGACTTGATAATGTTTTATGGGCCTATAAGACTGCTTATAAAGCACCTATAGGAACGACACCATATAGGCTCATATACGGAAAAGCATGTCACTTGCCAGGTAGTTGCAACATAAGGCTTACTGGGCAATTAAAAAGTTTAATTATAATTTGAAAGATGCTGGAGATAAGCATTTACTACAATTAAGTGAGCTTGATTAATTGAGAAATGAAGCTTTTGAGAATGCCAAAATTTATAAAGAGAAAATAAAATTTAGGCATGATCAAAAAATTTTGAAAAAGCATTTTGAGCCTAGGAAAGAAGTATTACTTTATAATTTGAGATTGAAATTATTTCCAGGAAAACTTAAATCCAGGTGGTCAAGACCATTTGTTGTGGTAAACTTATATCCATGTAAAGCAGTTGATATTGAAATTCCAAAATCTAGGAGAGTGATTATGGTAAATGGACACAAAATAAAAGCTTATCTGAGTATAGATGATCCTGCATTTGAAGAGATCCTAATGTTGGGCCAGACCTAAGTAAAATAATGGTTATGTCGGGTTGACGACGCTAAACCAAGTGCTTTGTGGGAGGTAACACATAATTATCGGTGTGATTTGGATTTGAATTGATGTTGTGATAAGTTCTCTATAGTGTTTGTGAGTCTTATAGATTTTTTTGGCATAAAACATTACTATATTAAAGGACTTGAAGAGTGGAAGAAAGAAAACTGAAAATTGGGTATGTTGGTTTGGCACTATAGCGCCATCGTTCAAATAACTCCTCAAAAATGCAAAGAATCAGTTTCTCTTCTTTTTCCTCTATATAAAACCACCTAAGATGGGATTTAAAGTATCCCTAAGACATTCCTAAGTATTCTAAAGAGATTTGAGAGAATATGGAGAGTAGGAGATTTGAAGAAAAGAAGTTGTTGCATAAGGATGCTCAGGCATATTTCAATGGATTACTCGCAGTAAGTCTGGAGCGCCTCATGGAAAAACTTAAGAAGATTGAAGGTGAGATTTCTTTTCTGCATTTAGAAGGTTGAAAATTTGTCCTACCATTACGAGCTTACGGACTAGCAGTTGAATCTGTAATTCAATAGTTTGGCGTGCTTCCAAGATAGTCAAGTGACTATGTATAACACCAACAAGTGGATCGATGATAAGTTTGCTAAGGAATTTCCTCACGCTCCTTTCTATCATTGCTACGATTGAAATTGTTTAGTGAGTGAAATGGAGAATATCACCAGTGATCAGGAGTGGCCCTAAGGTTGTTTATTTATGGATATTTCTATTTTATATGTTATGTAATTTCATGTGGTGAGCCTACCGTATTTGTTTCAAGACTTAGTGTGGTTTATCTTTGTTGTATGAACATCTAAGTGATGTATTTGTGTTTGTGTTGTATGTATTGAACTTGTTATTAATATAAGAAAAATGTCTGTTGTGTTGTGAAAAAGTGACCTTATGTATTCAAATTAGAATTTGCAAATTTGAAATTTTGGATTGGCAAAGAACTCAATAATTATAAAATTGGTCGTTAAAATTTGAAAAAGAACCTTTATGCATCCTAGATTTACTATTCCTTTTCAAATATAATTTCTTTTTTGAAATGTAGATGAGTATGAACGGCGCTATAACGCCTCTTCTTGGCGCTATTGCACTATTCATCAGGTTATGCAGGGTGCTATAGTACCACTGCCCGACGCTATAGCGTCGAACTTACCCGTGAGTCATTTTAAGTGCCTAGACCCAATTCGTCTCCTTCCTCCATTTTTTGCATTTTTCCCTTGCTCCCCTAGGGCTTCAATTTTTGCTTGATTGGCTTGGAGATAGGCTTCTAAACTTGGGATTTCTTCATCTCTTGGTAAGATCTTCACCCTAACTTTGAAAAATTTTGATTTGATAATGGATTTCACCCACATTGTGGATTAGGCCAAAAATTAGAAAATTAGATGAAAATAGTGTGAAATCCATGGTTAAATGATTATTTATGTTTAGATTGTATTTTTAGGAGCCCTTTTGAAGTTGAGTTTGTGATTTTTGGAATTTATCTTGAAAATTTTTAGATTACAAATGGCTTCTAAAATGAAGAGAGTTAAAGAAAAGGCAACTTTGATTCTAATAAGTTTGCCAGTGCAAGGGCACGAGACATGTATGCTGATCTGCAATCAAAAAAGTTGATAGCAGAACACAATTTTCTACGTTTTGGTGGTATTATTGAGTTTTTGATTGCAGAGCAACATTGGGAACATTTTTGATATTTCACTATTGTATCTGTGATTTTATTTATTCATGAATTTTATGCCAACTTGTCTGATGAATCTGATGATTTGCTTTTTTTGTGTGGGCAATATATGGATATTAGTTCTATTTGAATTAACCACATATACCAACTGCGGAATGTTCCTACCTGCTTCTTTTTTTAGTTCCATCCTACTGACAATGAATTAGATGAAATTATGGGATTTTTGATTGATAGAATTGGAGTTTCAAAGATTAAGAATAGGCGACGGGTGAACTTTTCTTTTTCAAAACTTAATGTTCATTCTCAAGCTTGACACTATTTCCTCTCTGGGAGATTATTGCCTACCAACCATTTTAGTGAGGTACCCATGAGAGAGCCACTTTAAAATATTGTATTTAGATGAAGAAACCTATTGACATTGGCTCCCTTATTTATACAAACATGCTTGTTTCCTCGAGAGGAGGAACTAGAGGAGGTTTGGGCTACCCTTCTCTTATTACTGCTTTGTGTGCTGGATCTGGAGTGAAATATGAGACTTGGGAAGAAACTTTGTCATCTCATAAACCCATTGGAAAAATGAATTTATATAAACTATGAGAGATATTTTGGGACTAGACATAGGACTAGAGTTAACATTCCTTCTACTTCAGCTTCTACTTCTGCTCCTGCTCCTAGAACATCTGCTTTTGAGTCTATTTCTCTGCATTATCTTATGAAAAAAATGATGATTCAACAAGGAGATATCATAAATCTACATAATTAAGTGAAAGGGCTTGTATCTCATTTGTACGATAGTGTTGATATTATGTAAAGGAAGGTGGAGTATGAGTTTGCTTATAATGAGGGTATGAAGAGATACATGGGAGGTGACCTTTCTATGCAATTTCCTACTCGCCCTACTTTCACACCATATTAGCCTTCTGAGATGAATGAGTACATAGATCTGAGTGATGATGATGATGATGATGGTGGACATGATGAAGATGTTGATGTTTAGTTTGTGTTTTCTTTCTTTTCCATGATGTGTTAGAATACTTGGACTTTGTTATGTTCGTGCTTTATTGTATTTGTGTTAGAGTGTGCTTGTATTTAGTATTTGTTTCTATTAAACTGTTAGTTCTACTTTTTATTTTCTCCTCCAATTTAAATGCTAGAGTATTGTTTATTTTATGTTTTTTACTGTTATGCATGTTAATCTTATGTTTATCACTACTCAGTACTTATCTTTCCTGCTTGTACCTGCATTAGTTTCTCTGTTTTTAAATTTTAAAAATTTTATCTTCCTTTATGAACTTTACTTCTTTAAATTAGTTTAAAAACTTAAGTTTGTGGGAGGGGAGAAAATTCTTTTTAAACTAAACTTTATTTTTTCCTCAGGAATTGTATTTTTCAAAATTATTTTTTTTTCAGAATTGTATTTTTCAAAATTATTTTTAACATAACCTATGGTATGTAGAGTTAACTTTAGAAAACTATTTTTTTTTATTTTATGATAGTTGAAAAAAACTTAAGTAAAAGTTTTTAATAATAAAGATTAATTCTAGAATTAAGATGTTTAGTATGAAAAGTTTGGAGTTATGGTTTTGCTTTATAAAGTAAAAAAATAATGTATTTTTGGAAATATTAAGGATCTTAGAGTTATACTTGGAAAGAAACAATTGAGACTTTATGAAAAATTTTAGGCTAATACACGTTTGTTAAAGTAAAGAAATGTGAGATGTTTTTAACTTTAAGAGGAGGATAATGTAGTTCAAAATCTTTAAGACTATCCAGAAATAATAATCCTCACATAACATATAAAAAAAGGTGAAAAAGAAAGGATTAAAAATGATCCTAAAAGAAAAAGAAAAACAAAAAGAAAAAAGAAAAAATATGCGAGGAGAAGCTTAAAGAGATGCCTAATAAAAAGTTGACTCTACTTGAATCAACTTAAGGAAATAAACTTAGTTACATTTCTAACTTTTACATTTCTAACTTAGACTTAAAACTTAGACTTAAAAGTATTAGCACCTTTACTAATAAAGTTCTCATGCAATTTTTTTTTTGGTATTTCTTCTGAGTATCTAAAGTATGATAAATTGTAAATAAATAGAAGATCAGAACTCTTAAACTTGACTTCTAAATGTTCTTGTACTTTAGTTTTTAACCTGAGTTGTTAAAATTTTTTTCTGAAAATTTCACTATAGCATGTATAAAGCAGAAATTATAAAATTCTTTAAGTTAAATTTGCTACCACATCTTATAAATTTTATATATAGTATAAGGAGTTACTTGAGGACGAGTAACGTTTAAGTTTGAGGGAATTGACCCACCTCAAATTAACCTATTTTTAGTGCATGTTTTATAAGCCTTTTATATATATATTTTTTATGATATTGCACTTCAAAGGAAGGTAATTTGCATGTTTTTGGTTTCAGGTATATGGTATGGACATTTATAGAAAATGAGGAAAAAATGGAGCAGAAATGATGATCTATAGTGCCAGTAACTACCTTTCTAGAAGATACATCGAATTTGATCAAATTTTGGAGGGGTGTTGAAGAAACCCTTGGTTATTTTCTATTTTCTAATTAATGAGAAGGATTTTGCCAAATTTAAAGTCCTTTTGGAGCCTAAAAAATTCAATTGGGCGGCAATAGTGGGTTAGGTTTTTCATATTTTGTGTTCAAGTGTAAATGTTAGTGTGTTTTAGTGTGAAGAAGTTTGGAGATTGTTTAGAGGAAACTCTAGAATTTTTCTTGGGGAGAAGACATAAGGTACTTTGTATTTGTTGTAAGACTTGGATTTTAATGCAAACATTTTATTTTTATTTAATCTCCATGAATTCTGAGTAGTTCTCTTTCTTTCTTCTTTCATATGAGACTTAATCTTATGGGATGAGAATGATTTAAATATTTCTTTTTACTCTTAAAAAATGTGATGGTTTTTTCACCGAATAGATATTTACTTTGTAAATTGGGCACTTGTGATGTTAAAATCTGTTGAGAAACATAATGACCTGAGAGAGCTATGATTTTGCATAACGAGTGGATACCACACTTCCTTTTAACCAGCGTCATTGCGTCACCCAAACGGGAGTGCAAATAAAAAGGGAGATAAGTTTTGATGGGCTTAGAATTGGTTAGATATACAGTGACTAACTAGTTTCTTATCAGTTTGGCTTAAGGTTTAGTACCCTGACACTGAGATTCGGTCATTTTGAGGGCATAGGCTAGGGGCATTTAGAGGTGAGAGGCTAGATAGCACTGATGTGGAGTCGAGATGTTAAGGAATCGGCCTTAAGTTTGCTAATGTTCTTTGCAAGCACTATGAGAGGGTAAAGAATAAGGTATGCTTCTATTTGTCACAATACCTCACTTTTATCTTAAATCTTTTGAATCCTACATAGATTAAAATCTCTTTGAAAGGAGAAAGGTTTTCCATAATATCCAAACTAGTTGTTATATTTTGTTAAGTGTTACATTTAGTTGTTACTCTCTTTTTAAGTGCTTTTAGTAGAATTTTTTAGTAAACATATCATTTTAAATATTTTATTTTTTTAATTTAAAATTTAAATAGAATTTCTGTAAGTTGATTTTAAGAGTTAAGACATTCCTCATGAGATCAATGCTGAGGTTTTTAAAGAAAATCATATATTACTTGAAACGATACGTATACTTGCGTAGTACCCCAATTGTGAAATTCTATTATATAATTCATAAATCATTGCAAGTGTTCACACTAGCCACTAGATGTAAATTAAGATATCTTTTCTGGCATAAATAAGGAGATTAAAAATACGCGTAAGTGTGAGTTGGGTCAGCAACCCATTGAAATGGAATTCATTCCTCATTACTGTACAACTTGCAAAATGTTTGGTCATCCTCAATCATAAATTAAAGAAAGGCAAGATTCCTTTGAATGGCCCTTCTCATGGTAAAGATCATAATGATACTTCTTTTCTTAAGAATCCTTCTAATGATTCTAGAAGTAGTTTGGTTAATGCGGTTAATCAACCACCTCTTAATCCTGTTGTTTCCCCTCAAAATGTACCAATTGATAATACGAATGTTTTTTCTCTTGAAAATAACTTTAAAATGGTTTCTTTAAAAGATAATTGGCTTTCCACTATTATTTATAATGCTGAGAAAATTAGCTCAGTTGATAAGATTATGAATCCTTAGTACACTGCTATTATTCTTCATGTTCAACATCATATTAATTTTTCTAAAGCTCCTCTAGTTGATGATTGTCTAGTTTTGACTAGATTGGAACTTGAGGAAGATTGGATGGTTCAGAGATCATCCAGAAAAAGAAAATTAAAAGGTAATCAAGAACCTAGTTATGTTAATCCTACTGTTCTTAATAATCTTAGTATGGATAAAGAGGTTGATTCTATGGACATTGCTTCTTTCTCTAAGCTTACTAGAGGTAGGAAAGTTAATGATAAAGTGAAACTATTGAGTTTGGAACATTAGAGGTTGATGTTGGTGGATTAGTGTGGTAATTTTGCAAATATTTTTCAATATTACAAAATACACATGACATATACAATAGTAAATATGCAATTTAATCCCAACAAAAATAACTTTAGTGAAAATAATTTTATCTTTTAAAAATATTTAAACTACTAAATCCCCTAAAAATTAACGCAAGTATACATATTGCTCAAGTAATAAAGGGCTTTAATGGATTCCTAGATATCGATCCCACAGGGAAGTTGAAAATGCTTATAAGTAAATTCTTAAGATTATAATGTAAACTATAATTTTAAACTACAAAAATGAAGTACAAAATTTGAATCTAGAGTAGATGAGTGAATGCTAAATAAAATGCAGTTAAAATACTAAGTTAATTAAATTAATTGCTAAACTTTCAAAAGTAAAGTTACGAAAGCATCATTTCCCTTTACAATGAGTATATAACTTGTGAAGAAATTAAAATCATTTAAAAATATATATGTATTTCGTTTTGTGTCAAATAGAAGCAATCATATTTTTTACCCTCTTCCAAGTGCATAACAAACATTGACTAATCCAGAGTTTGGTTCCTATTACTGTGGTTAGGCTCGGAATATCGGGGGGAATATGGGCTGCCACTCCAGAGCTCCAACTACTCCCTCACCTGAGGGCTAACAATCTCACATTAGTTTCGAATCAACTGGATCAAATTGAGGATTTTAATAGGTCACCTTAAAATCTCCAATTTTGCATCCAATAAAGCATATTTTCCTATTTATTTACACTCAACCCCATGAATGACTTCCTCTCCCATGGAATCAAATGTGATTCTCCCCATGTTGTAAATATCATAGCCCTTTCAGATCATATGTTTCTCAACACATTTTAACATTTCAATTGGCCAGATCAAAAAATAAATGAAGATTGGAGTTCAAAAAATCACAAATTATTGACATTTAAAACCGTATAAAAAAATAAATTCTTAACAAAATCATATCTCAAAGTAGGGAGAAGGATAAAGAAGACTACTCAGAATTCACGAGAAAGATACTGCAAAACACAAATTTCATATATAAAAACAATTTTACAAAATAAAGAAATAAAAGAGCACAACTTATCTCACAATCCTTCCCAAGAAAATCCCTAAAAGTTCTCTTCAAGAACTTTTCCTCTTTACGAGCACTCTCAATTCTCTCTTAGAAGTATAATGAAGAAGAAATCTCTCACCTTCCCTCTCCTCTTACAATCCTTGAAGAAAATCTTCAAGCCCTTGATTCTCTCTCTCTCTCTCTCTCTCTCTCTCTCTCTCTCTTGCCTTCTTCTTCTCTGCTCGCCACCACCCAAAACTCTCTTTTCAAAACTCCAAAGCTCTTTTTAAAACTCTCCTCCTTCAAGCCCTAGAATTTCCTCCCTTTTATTAGAGGCTGCCTCCCTCCAAAAATAATTCAAAATTCCCTAAAAAATTATGTCCAAAAGTCAACCCTTTTAAAGTTAAAAGACATGTTTATTGATCCAAAAGATATATCCCTTCATAAAAGAACCTTCCAAAGTGTCTAGATGCATTGAAACACTCGATGGGACATTTAGAACAAGTGTACCTTACAAAATTCATGTAAAAATCATCCTGAACTACCTTAATCCGCAAAAAAGGTTGTCTTTGGTGCTTCGGACACAAACTTTCTTAAGACCGCATTGCTCTGGGTTTTGGCACTTCAGGCACCGGCTCTTTGTCAAATGGCGCTTCAGGCCACAGTTCTGGTGCTTCAGGCGCTAGCTCTCTGTAAAGTGGCACTGTGATACACCTAAAATATATAGTATTGTTATACACATTTTTATAACTATTCTTGAGATATTGCATGTATTTTTCTTTCAGGTACAATCAAATGGATGAAATATGCTAAAAAGAGTGAAAAAGAGTAAAATTTTGAGCAAAAATGATGAAGGTGCAAAAATGGACTGGGGGGCCTAAGTGCCCAGGACTGGCGCCTAAGCGCCAGTACTCAGAGAGAGCTACGTCAAAGTGCCAGGTACCTTGCTATTAAGTGCCAAAAATAGTTATTGGATGATTCATTGAATTTAAATAAACTTTTGAAGAGGTGTTTGAAGCAACCCTTGGTAAAAAAAATGGGAAATCGCTCATGGATACAAAAATTCATTCAATTGGATTTTTAAAGAAGTCAACTTCTAGAAGATTCATTGAAAGAAAAAATATTTTGAAGAGACACCAAGGCGCCCTTTGGATTTTTATTGAAGAAGACATGGATCATCAAAGAAGGGGGCCAGTCATTAGACATCCATAGCCACCATTCATCTTAGTAATCACCACCGCTGCCAGCCACTTTTCATTTTATTTTGAGTATTAGTTTTAATTGTGAGTGAAGGAAGGGATATCAAAGGAGCTTCAAGACATTTGGTGGAGAGAATTTAAGATAAGTGTTTATCTTTGTGACTGCATTTGGTTTTAATTAAGATTTCTTGTTTGTATGTATGATTTCTACTTTTAAACTCATGTGTAGTTGTGTTTTCTCCATGGATTATGAGTAATTTTCCTTATCTTTTTCCTTAAAATGATAAGTGATTAAGTATTTAAAAGAAGTTGTGTGAAGTATTAGACTTCAATGTTGGAAGAAGTTGTGATGATTTGAAACCTTATACTTCATTTACTTCTTGATTTGACCAATTAAGATGTTAATACCTATTATGAGAACATATAAGATCTGAGATGGTATTGCCTCAGTTAATAAATGGTTAGAATCACATATTGATTTCCTGGATGAGAATGTAGTTCATGGGGTTGAGTGCAAATAACTTGGGAAATAAACTTTTCAAGGGTGTAGAATTAGAGGACTTTAGAGTGACAGGCTAAAGCCCCTAATTTAATTTATAGTTTTAGGTTTTGATACAAGATGTTAGTTCCCAGGTGGAGAAAGAAGAGGAAACTCTAGAGTGAGAGCTAGTATCTTCCCTACCTAACCGGTCTTCAAGACTATTCAAACTATAGATTAGCCAATGTTCTTCATAGTATCTCTAGTAAGGATAAAAAATATTATTGCTCCTATTTGACACAACACATATGACATACTTCCACAATAGAGTTTCTATACTTATTACTAATTCATGATAAGGAAAAATTTATTTTACGTATATTGTCTTTATCTTGCAATTATTTAATTAAGTTAATTAGTTGCTTACTTTATTTTCATAAATCAAAATTTACAGAAAGAACTAAATTTTTATTCCTATTATATATTATAACACTATTCCTATTATAACACCTTAAGTTTAAATAAGAATATTTTGCTAAGTAGATTTTTGTTATCTAAACTTTTTAGCTTTATAAAGTACATATTGTTAATTTTCCTCTGGGTTCGATATTTGGGGTTTAATCAAAAAGTCATATATTACTTGATAACGATACATATACTTGCGTAGTATCCCATGTTATTATTATTTGATTCTAAGTGAAAATTTTACCTAGCTTTTTCTTTGGATCTAGTTTTTGGCTTTATTGCTAAATAGGAATCTCTGTTAAGGAAATTAAGCTTATAATTGCCTACATCACATTTTACATCTATACCGAATAATTGACACCAAGTTTTTGGCATCGTTGCCGGAGAACTGAAATGAAGGAAAATTATAGAAATTTTCAAAAAGAAGTTTTTAGAAAGCAAAATTTCTATTTTTACAAAGTCTTATTTAAACTTTAAGTTTAATTATAGGAATATTGTAGTGCTGTTTTTATATTAAGTTCTTGTTTGTGTGATTTTATTTTATTTTTATTTTTATGTGTTTTATAGTAATGTATGCGTAGTTCAGGTTTCCTAAGTGGACTTGTGCCTTATGATTCTAAATTAAAAAGAACTACTAGAAAAATTAAAAATTACTGAAAAATTTCAATAAATCGTAAATCAAAATAATCAAAATGTTGAAGAGTTTAGAACTTTAAGAGATTATGCAAACCCTACAGTGGATGAACTTCATTATAGTATTTAAAAACCCACTATAGTGGCTAATTTATTTGAGCTTAAACATGTTATTATCTAAATGGTATCAAATAATCAGTTTCGGGAAGCACGAACTGAAGATAAGATCCAAATTTACATCTCGCCCGCCAATTTTTTAGAACTGTGTGCTACATTTAAATATGATGGTGTATCAGATGATGCTATAAGTCTTAGATTATTTCCTTTCACATTGAGGGATAAAGGTAAGATATGGTTACATTCGTTATCATCTGGATCTATCAGAACTTCTATCAGAACTTGGATCTATCAGAACTTAGGGTGATTTAGCGCAGAAATTCTTTGCTAAATATTTTCCACCATAAAAAACTGTGAAGCTTAGAAAAGATATTACATCTTTTTGCCAGTTTAAAAGAGAATCTATTTATGAAGCCTGGAAACAATGTAAATATCTCTTAAGAAAGTGTCCACACCATGCTATACCAGATTAGTTAATAATTTAAACTTTTATGATGGATTAGCTGGATCTCTTAGATCTATTATTGATGCCTCTGCTGGTGGTTCATTGATATCAAAACCCTTTAATGATGCTTATGTTTTAATTGAAGAGATGGCTATAAAAAATTTTCAATGGCCTTCTGAAAGGGCTATAAACAATTTTCAATGGCCTTCTGAAAGGGCAAATCTTAAAAAAGTAGCCAATATTAATGAAACTGATGCTTTTGTCATGTTAACAAATCAAGTTGCTGCAATTTCGAGGAAGTTAGACCAATTTGGAAGACCAATTTGGAATGAAGTTAGACCAATTTGGAATGAATTTTGCTCAACCAATTTTCATGATTGAAGAGAATTCATGAGACCAAATGGTAGGTTTTTAAACATTATTTGAAACTTTGAATGCCATAAATAATAAGCAGAATAACCCATATTCTAACTATTATAACCCGAGTTGGAAGAACCATCCTAACTTTAACTGGAATAATACTTCGGGTGGTAATAATCAGCAATGGGAGAACAACCAAGTAAAATCATTGGGAAACTGGAACAACCAAGGGAATAGTAATTATAAGCCTACTTATCCTCCAATTTTTAACAGTAATCCATAATTTATGGAGAAGTTGTCTATAGAAGAAGTGGTGTTACAAATGAGAAATCAATTACAAAGTCAAGCAGCTACAATTAGAAATAATGAGAATCAGTTGGGACAAAAAACAAATTTATTAAGTAATAGATCCCAATGAACACTTCCTAGTAATACAGAAGTAAATCCAAAAGACTAGAATAAAGAGCAAGTAAAAGCCGTTCAACTTAGAAGCGATAGAGAATTGGAAGGTGGAGTTCAAAAAGTGATTGAAGTAGAGAGAGAAGAGATTGAAGAAACAAAAGAGGATGCTCCGAAAGGTTTAGAGAGACTTATTTCTCCACTTAAAGTTAACTTAGAAAAACCACCACCGATAACAAAAGTTGGATAAGCAATTTTCAAAATATATAGAAATTTTTCAGAAGCTTACCATTAATATTCCAATTACTGAAGCTCTAGAAAAAATGCCAAGTTATGTGAAGTTTATGAAGGATATTCTTAATAGGAAAAGGAAGTTTGAAGATGCTGAAACCATTGCACTTAGTGAGGAGTGCAGTGCTATCATTCAGAAAAAGCTTCCTGAAAAACTTAAAGACCCTGGTAGCTTTACAATTCCATGTGCAATAGGAGACAGATTTTATGGGAGGGAAAGCTGTGATTTAGGTGCAAGCATCAACCTTATGTCATTATCAATATTTCAAAGATTGGGATAAGGAGAAATAACCCCTACTACTGTAACTCTGTAGTTAGCAGATTGTTCAATAACCTATCCTAAAGGAGTTATAGAAGATGTCCTAGTTAAGTGAATCAATTTATCTTTCTTGTTGATTTCATTATGCTAGATATGGAGGAAGATAAGGAGTTACCTATCATTTTAGGGAGACCTTTCCTAGCCACAAAAAGAGAAATGATAGATGTGTAGAAAGGAGAATTAACTATGTGCGTTAATGATCAAACAATTACATTTAATATTTCCAAATCAATGAAATACCCTGCAAAAGGTAAAGATGATGAATGCTATAGAATGGATGTGATAATATATTTAAGTTAATTCCATTTCAAAACAATTCATGAAGAGAAATCTGAAATAAAAGAGTTGGAACAAGAGTAAGAAGAGGAATTAGATCAATAAGAAGATTAATATAAAGAAGATTCAAATTATGTTTGAGAAAGTTTTAAAGTTTTGGACACGACAAAAAAAAGATAAATCTTTTTGTCCATCAATTGAAAAACCTTCTGAGCTTGAGTTGAAGTTACTTCCTGAACATTTGAAGAGTTCCTTTTTAGGTGATTCCTCTACATTACCTATTATAATTTTTGTAAAATTAACTACAGAAGAAGAAGAGAGTTTGATGAAAACTTTAAAGCGTTACAATAAAGCATTTGGATGGACAATTGTTGGTATAAAAAAAATCAGTCCTTCAATTTGTATGCATAGAATTTCTATGGAAGAGAACTGCAAGCCCATTCTGATCCTCAAAGGAGATTAAATCCTATTATGAAGGATGTTATTAGGAAATAGATTTTAAAGTGGTTAGATGTTGAAATTATCTACCCTATTTCAGATAGTGCATGGGTTTGTCTGATTTACTGTATTCATAAGAAATGAGGAGTGACTGTGAGTTTAAATGAACATAACAAGCTAATAACAATAAGACAAGTCACAGGATCATGAATATGCATTGATTATAGAAAATTAAATCTCGCCACTAGAAAAGATCATTTTCCACTACCCTTTCTAGATCAAATGTTGGATATACTTGCTAGGCATAAATACTTTTGTTTTCTTTTTTATTTTCTAGATGGATGTACTGGTTTTCACCAAATACAAATAGCACCTGAGGATCAAGAGAAAATAATTTTTACCAGTCCTTATGGTGCACTTGCTTTTAGAAGAATGTCCTTTTGTTTATGTAACGCCCATGGCTATTTTTGTGATTTAATTGAAAAAGGGATTGAAGTTTTTATGGATGATTTTTCAGTGTTTGGAACTTCACTTGAATCATGCTTAGAACATTTATGAAAAGTTCTTAAGTGCTGTGAAGAAAAAAATTGACTTGTTAATTGGGAAAAATGCCAATTTATGGTAGCAGGAGGAATTATTTTGGGACATCAAATTTCAGAAAATGTTATGGAAGCAGACCTTGCAAAAATTCAAGTAATTGTTAATTTACCTTACTCATCAAGTGTGAAAGAAATTAAGAGTTTTATAGGACATGTTGGATTCTACAGGCGATATATTAAAGATTTTTAAGAAATTGCTAAGCTTCTATGACATTTACTTGAAAAAGACGTAATTTTTTATTTTAATAAAGAGTGTCTAAAATATTTTGAATTATTAAGAGAAAAATTAGTCATTGCACCAATTACTGTTTCACTAGATTGAGAAAAACCTTTTGAATTAATGAGTGATGCAAGTGATTATGCTATTGAAGTTGTTTTAGGACCAAAGCATGATAAGATTTTCAAAGTTATCTGCTTTGCTAGTAGAACTCTTAATGAAGCTCAAATTAATTATACCACAACTGAGAAAGAGTTATTAGCAGTAGTATATGCTTTTGATAAATTTAGATCATACTTAATTGGAACTAAATGTATTGTGCATACAAATCATTATGCTATTAAGTATTTAATGAAAAAGAAGGATGCAAAATCAAGACTGATAAGACAGGTTCTTCTTTTGCATGAATTTGACTTTGAAAGGATGCAAAATCAAGACTGATAAGACAGGTTCTTTTGCATGAATTTGACTTTGAAATAGCAGATAGGAGAGGAGCTGAGAATCAAGTTGTTGATCATATGTCCAAGCTTGAATTTGAAAAACCACTCTATTTTGAAAAAGATATTAATGAATATTTTCCAGATGAAGAATTATTCAATGTTAATGAGTGGCAAGTTCCATGGTATGCCAACATTGTGAACTTCATTTTTAGTGATATTATACCCTATGGAATGACATACCAACAAAAGAGAAAATTTTTATCTGAAGCTAAAACTTATTTTTGGGTTGACCCATTTTTATATAAATAAGGAAATGATCTAATTATTCGAAGATGTGTGCCTTTAGAAGAAACCTATGAAATTATCCAAAAATGTCATAATTCTGATTTTGGGGGACATTTTGGCGTTGATAAAATAACATACAAAATTTTATAATATGAATTTTATTGGCCTGCAACCTTTAGAGATGTTAGTGCTTATATTAAAACATGTAATCGGTGTCAACAAGTTGGTAATTCAAAAAAGAAATGAAATGCCTCAAAATTTTACTTTGAAAGTTGAAATCAAGTTAGTTGAGATATTTGATGTTTGGGGATTAAATTTTATGGGACCATTTATACTATCTTTTAGAAATTTATATGTATTGCTAACAGTAGACTATGTATCTAAATGGATAGAAGTTGTTGTTTTACCTCGATATGATGCTCAAAGTGTTGCAAAGTTTTTAAGAACAAACATATTTTGCAGATTTGGGATGTTGAGGGTAATCATAACTGATGGGGAAGTCATTTTAGAAATGTAATAATGGAGAAGTTATTAAAGAAATATCATATAAACCATAAAATTGCTACTGTTTATCATCATCAGACAAGTGGTTTAACTGAATTATCCAATCGTGAAATTAAAAGAATATTGGAATAATCTATAAATCCAACCAAAATGGATTAGTCAATCAAACTTGACTATGCTTTGTGGGTTTATAGAACTGTATGCAGAACTCCTACAGGAATGTCCCCACACAGGCTAATCTTTGGAAAAGCATGTCACTTACTAGTTGAACTTAAGCATAAAGCATATTGTGCTATTAAGGAATTTAATTACATTTTAAAGGATGCTCGTGAGAAAAGATGATTGCAATTAAATGAGCTTGAAGAGATATGGAATGAATCTTATGAAAGCGTTAAGATTTACAAACAAAAGATGAAGATGTGGCATGATCGAACGATTATGACTAAAAATTTTCAGCTAGGGCAACAAGTTTTGCTTTATAATGCAAGGTTAAGATTATTTCCAAGCAAGCTTAAGTCCAGTGGATGTGCCCATTTGTTGTGATAAAAGTTTATCCCTATGAGTTTATCCCTATGTAAAAGTTTATCCCTATGGAGCTATGGATATCAAAGATCTTAAAACTGATAAAATATTCAAAGTGAATGGTCACAGGATGAAATCCTACTTTTTAGGTAACCAACTTAGATTAAATAATTTTATGATGTTAGAACAACCAAAATAAGCACTGGTTACGTTGGGCTGACAACGTTAAACTAAGTGCTCTATGGGAGGTAACCCATAGTTATCTGTGTGTTTATTTTTATCGTTATGTTGTTGTATGTGATTTAGAAAATTCTGGTAGTATTTTGAATATATAATGAATTAGTGATTATTTTAAAATCTTAAAAGATGATATAGACATGTTAGAACGTGTATTTGGATGTTAAGTTGACCTGTGCTAAATTGAGCACTGACGCTTAAGCGCGACAGTTAAAAAACATGTGCAAATTTTTTTTTAGAAGTTTTAGCTGAGATTTGGTTAACTCTAACTTGGGAGATAATTTTAAGACATGCCTAGGAGTTATAGAAGGAGTTTAGAGCCTATAAGTAGAAGGGTATGAGGAGAAATCTCACCACACTGCCATTTAACCCTAAATTCTAAGTGAAAAAGTGAGAGTTTTGGAAAAATGTCATCTTGGGAAAGTGATTTAAAGGAGGAGTTAATGAGAAAAAAATTATTAATCAGAGTGCCCAAGAGTTATACAACAGTTTTCTCGCTGTTAGTATCCAAGGAATAACAGACAAAATCACTAAAATTGAGGCTGACGTGGCTTCAATTGAAGCAAAAGTGATGGAAGTTAACGCACAACTGGATCATATGGGATGACAACTTAAGATGCAATTTAGCCATACCCATTTTATAGAAGAAGAGGACAAGGCTATGTGTTTGAAGAACAAGTATTGAAGAAGATTCAACCAGAGTTATTAACCATCGTCCGTTCTTTCAAATTTACATTCCAAATGTCAACCAGAGTTATTAACCATCGTCCGTTCTTTCAATACTGAAGGAGACACTAATGACAGGCTAGGATTTGTTCCACCAAATGAAGAGTGGAATTAAGTTCTTTGTTTAGTGTTTGTGTTTTTAGTATTTTATTTTTAATGTTAAGTGTGTTTAGTATGTTATTAATGTGATGATGTTCTAGTGGTTGTGTTTAGGAATTGTCTCATCCAAGATTATTTGGATTGAAAATCAATGTATTAAAAAAGTTTGTAATTGTTCTTGAATGAATATAAGTGTTGTTTGTGTGAAATAAGTGTTGTTTGTGTGAAATTTCTTTGTGTGAAATTTCATGTTATTTTGCGTTGAATTGAATTAGTTAAGATTAGTGAATCTTGAGTAAGAGGAGAGTCGAAAGGGAAGAAAATAGTTGTTAAAAAACTATGAGACCATGTAGGGTTGGTTGACTTAGGTTAGGAGTGCATTTCACTTAAATTGAAAAAATCAAAATTTTTGCACTAGCACCAAGACCCCACGCTTAAGCCCTGATTCACGTAAATAGGTTCGCGAACATTTTAAGTGACGATTCGGTCCAAAAATCACCATTTTCACACATCACCTTCATCTTCTTCCTTGGGTTTTTGCAATTTTAGACTTAGGGCACACCCTATTTTGGAGATTTCTTGTTGGTTTGGACCAAAAATTTGCTAGATTTGATATCTTTGAGGTAAGAGCTTCACTTCTATGTAAAAATTTTTTATTTTCACAATGTATTTTGAGCACATTTATGAGCTATCCAAAAATACTATTTATGGTGAAAATTTGAGAAAAATCTCTGGAAAATACATGGATTTGGTAGTTTAAGCTTTTAGGAGTTAAGTATAGTGATTTAGAGTTGAATTTAGAATTTATTATGAATTTTATATATTTTTTTAGAAATGGCACCAAGAATGAAGAGGAGCAAAGGAAAGGGTCAATTTGATTTAAAAAATTTTGTCAGTTCGAGAGCTCAGGATCGATACAGTGAGGCATTGCAATCAAGAAAGTTGATTCATGAGCGATGTTTTAGAAGTCTGGGAGGAGCTGTGGAAGACCTGATTGTTCGCCGCCAGTGGGTGTGGTGCTGTTATTTTTTTGCTATAGTTGTGATTTCTATTGTGCAGGAGTTTTATGTGAATTTCCCTGAAGCTGAAGAAGGAGTCATGGTAAGGGGGAAGACAATGCCTTTTTCACCTAAGGTAATAAATTAGTTTTATCATTTTCCCTGAGCACTTTGTGGTTTTATTCAAATTATTGTCCTACTTAGGAGAAGCTAAATGATATTATTTAATCTTTGATTGCTGGAAGAGGACTTTGGAAAATTACAAATGAAATGAAAGTTAACTTTTCTACTTCAAAGATGGATGTCACTGCAAAGGCATGACACTATTTTATTTCTGCTCGTCTGCTACCAACCAATCATCTTAGTGAAGTGACTCATGATCAAGCAACTTTGAACTATTTCATTCAACAGTTCAAGCTCATCGACATTGGAGCTTTGATTTATGGAGTTATTACCAATTTTTCCATCGCTGCTACTATTGCAGGTTTGGGATTTGCATATTTGATCTTTTCTTTATGCTAGCAGGCTAGAGTTAGATTTGATAGCTGGGAAGAGATCTTGCAACCTCTTAAGCCCATTACTAGTTTGAATGTGAAATCTTGTTCACATCATTCCATGTTTGGCTGGAGAGGAGGTTTTCTAATAATTATGTTGCGTCGACATCACAAGCTTCTACTTCACATACTTCTACATCACGGGTCAAACTTTTGGATCTGATTCTCAGTCACAACTACTGCAAAGGATTTTGGACAATGTCAACTACACTGCGGATAAGGTATTAAATTTAGAAAATATTCTAGAGCATATGGATGGATACATGAAGATACATAGTGATTATGAGTGAAAATACAACTTAGCTATGGAAAAGCTCATGAGAGGTAATCAGGATGTGGTATTTCCTCAATACCCTAGATATCCACCATATGAGTCTGCAACTCCTTGGCATAGTGATGAGAGCGATGCAGAAGATGAGGATGATTAGCTTGGATCTGTAGTTTTGTTTAATTTTTAGTTTGTTTGTAGTTGTGAACTGTGGATGGTGCAGTTATTATGTACTTTTTGTCATGTTTTCAGTTGTTATTGTTGAGACTGTTAGATTTTTTAGTGCTTTAATTAGTAGACACTATTGTGATGTATTCGTATTTTTTTGTGAGTAGTTATTATGTTTGTGTTGTAGTAATTGTGTTAATTTTGTTGTTTATTGTATTTAGTTAGTTTGCGCTGAACTTAATTCTGGATCTTAGGAAGCTTTAGAAAAAAGCTAACTTTACTTAATAGCTGCATGTTTAAAATTTTTAATTTACTACCAAATATATTTTTTTTATGTTGCAGTCATGTATGTTTGTTAGTTTATTTCTTTCCTTTTATGGTATACTCCACTGTATAGAAGTCCAATGAATCTCAACATACTAAGTAAATTAAAATTTGATTAATTAAATTTTTTCTCCTATTTTTAATTTTTGTACTTGCATATTTAAGATATAAAAATTCATGCAATCGTGTTATTTTTAGTTTTCATTCCTGCCAATATTTATATATCATGCATATTATATATTATGTATTAATTATTTTTTTTTTTTATTAAATAATTTTGGGGGGGGGGGGGGGGGGTGGATGAAAAATTTTTTAAGAACTTGAAATTTATTTATTCTCATATGTATTTCAAAAAAATTTGATCTTGATTTGAAGAAAAATGATCATATATATGAAGTTATATTAGAGAAGTAAAATTTTGAATATAAAAATGAGTAATGAATATAATTTGAATATAAAAATGAGTAAGAGAATTTAGTTGAAATTTATAGTAATGAAGAAAAACTTAAGTTAAAAATTTTTAGTGTGGAAAATGTTAAGTATAGTGTAACTATCTTAGTAGGAGAAATTGTATTTTTGAAAAATTTATAAGATTTAGAATTTTATTTTTAAAACTTAAATTTCTTTTATTGAAAGTAATTTTCAAAAACTATTATTATGTTGTTAAGTATAGGAAATATATCAACTCTTTTTTTAGGAAAGGAATAATGAAATTCAAAATCATTAAAGGTATATCCAGATATAGTAATCCTTGCTTAAAAAAGAAGAAAAAAAAAGAGAAAAAGAAAAAGAAGAAAAAGACAAAGAGAAAAAGAAAAAGAAAAGATAAATAGAGAAAAAGAGAGGAGAAGCTGGAGGATTAGTGCCTAATCAAAAATTGGTTCCATATCTGATATTTCTAAAGTATAAGACTTGAGAAACTCTGTAAACTTAAGGATATAATATGGTAATTAAAATTATGCTTAATAATTTTTTTTAGTGGAGATGATTGTTGACCTTATTTTTTGTTGAGGTTTAGTCTTTCCCTTTTAGTAGCCTAAGTTCTAGCCATAGGATTTTCCTGTTGACTATTCTTAGAAAACTAGATGTGGAACCCTCACCATTAGATTTTTTCTAAACTGGACTACTATATTTCTATATCAAAATTTTAGTAAATCCAAAAGAAACTCATATACATCAACTATTTTTCTAGTTCTTAAAAGATTGAAGTGTCAATTGAGGACAATAATATTTTAAGTTTGGGGAATTTTGATACATCTAAAATATAATGTATTTTTATACACATTTTTATACTTATTTTTGACATATTACGCTTTAATGAAAGATATTTGTGTGTTTTTCTTTCAGGTACAATCAAATGGATGAAAAGTACTAAGATGAGTGAAAAAGGGGAGCAAAAATGATGAAGGTACAAAAATGAATTGGGACACCTAAGCGCCCAGGACTGGCGCCTAAGCGCCAGTTATTTAGAGAGAGCCACAGTTAAATGTCAGGTACCCCGCGCTTAAGCACCAAAAGTAGTTATTTGATGATTCATTGAATTTAGATGAATTTTTTAAGAGGTGTTTGAAGAAACCCTTGGTAAAAATGTGGGAAATTGCCCATGGACAAAAAAATTCATTCAATTGGCTTTTGAAAGGAGGCAACATTTAGAAGATTCATTAAATGGAGACACATTTTGAAGAGACACCGAGGAACCCTTTGGATTTTTATTAAAGAAGACTTGGATCATCAAAGAAGGGGGGCCACCCATTAGACATCCATAGCCACCATTCATCTTAGTAATCACCGCCGCCGCTGCCAACCACTTTTCTTTTTTATTATGAGTGTTAGTTTGTATTGTGAGTGAAGGAAGAGAATTCAAAGGAACTTTAAGACATTTGGTGGAAAAGATTTGAGATAAGTGTTTATCTTTGTTTATCTTTGTGACTGCAT
>NW_018165088.1:151171-165057 GCF_001263595.1 Phalaenopsis equestris
TCTACTTTTAAACTCATGTCTTTTAAACTCATGTGTAGTTGTGTTTTCTCTATGGATTCTGAGTAGTTTTCTTTATCTTTGATAATTGATTAAGTATTTAAAGGAAGTTGTGTGAAGTACTAGACTTCAATGTTGGAAGAAGTTTTGTGATGATTTGAAATGATTTGAAACCTTGTGCTTCATTTACTTTTTGATTTGGCCAATTAAGATGTTAATACCTTTTGTGAGAACATGTAAGATCCGAGGGTATTGTCTCAGTCAACCAATGGTTAGAATCACATATTGATTTCCTGGATGAGAATGTAGTTCATGGGGTTGAGTGCAAATAACTTGGGAAATAAACTTTTCAAGGGTGTAGAATTAGAGGACTTTAGAGTGACAGGCTAAAGCCCCTAATTTAATTTATAGTTTTAGGTTTTGATACAAGATGTTAGTTCCCAGGTGGAGAAAGAAGAGGAAACTCTAGAGTGAGAGCTAGTATCTTCCCTACCTAACCGGTCTTCAAGACTATTCAAACTATAGATTAGCCAATGTTCTTCATAGTATCTCTAGTAAGGATAAGGAATATTATTGCTCCTATTTGGCACAACACATATGACATACTTCCACAACAAAATTTCTATACTTATTACTGATTAATGATAAAAAAAAAACTTTTTACTCATATTGCCTTCATCTTGCAAATATTTAGTTAAGTTAATTAGTTGCTTACTTTATTTTCATAAATCAAAAATTACAAAAAGAATCAAATTTTCATTCTTGTTATAACACCTTAAGTTTAAGTAAGAATATTTTGCTAATTTGATTTTTATTGTCTAAACTTTCTAGCTTTATAAAGTACATATTTTTAGTTTCTCTGTGGGTTCAATATTTGGGGCTTAATCAAATAGTCATATATTACGTGATAACGATACGTATGCTTGCATAGTATCCCATATTTAAATATTATAACTGCATTCTTATTTTCTTCTTAGTGAAAAATTTACTTTGATTTTGCTTTCGATCAAGTTTTTGGCTTTGTTGAAAAATATAAATCTCTATGAAGGAAATTAAGCTTATAATCGCATACATCATATTTTACATCTATATAGAAAGTCGGGATCATGCTTCAGGCGTCAGAATCCCAAAATTTGATGTTTTGGCTCCAACTTTCGTCTTTTTTGCTACTTTGCTCCAAATGCCTAAAATTGATATACCTGCAATAAAAACATGAAAATACCCTTATTTAAAGTGCAATATCACCAAAAATAAGTATAAAATGTATATGTAAAACAACATTTTATTTTGGTGTATAAAAATCCCCCAAACTTAAATGTTATTTGTCTTCAAGTGACACTTTTATTCCATAAATGCTTATGACTTAGGATAGAGACTAACTTATAACTTGTACACTTTATTTTAAATAAATAAAATAGTAAAATTTAAGAAAAACCTTTAATAACTTAGATTCAAACTCTAAGTTTAAGAGCATTTAGTAATCAAATTTAAGATTTTTGAATCTCTATTCTTTTCAAGAAGAATTGTAATTTGTCATACAAGGTTACTTTGAACATTCATATGAAAAAGAGCTTCATGAAAACTTTACTAGTAATTCGACTAATCTTCCAATATAAGCTTAGAAAATGTAATAATGCCTTTTCCTTAAGTTGATTCAAGTGAAACCAATTTTTTATTAGGCATCTCCTCAAGCTTCTCCTCACTCATTTTTCTTTTCTTATCTATTTTTTTCTTTTTTTTTATTTAGGATCTTTTCAATCATTTCTTTTCTTTCTTTTTCAAGTGAGGCTTACTATATCTGGATTGCGATACACATAAACTATATAGTATTTTTATACCTATTTTTGAGATATTGCGCATTAATGAAAGGTATTTGTGTGTTTTTCTTCCAGGTACAATCAAATGGATGAAAAATGCTCAAATGGATGACAGGTACAATCAAATGGATGAAAAATGCTATAAGGAGTGAAAAAGGGTCAAATTTGGAGCAAAATTGAAGAAAGGTGCAAAAATGAACTAGGGTGCCTAAACCCGCAGGATTGGCGCCTAAGCACCACGTACAATGCGCTTAAGCGCTAGAAGTTGTTATGAGATGAATTATTTAATTTGAATGGATTTTTGAAGAGGAATTTGAAGTAACCCTTGGGAAAATTGTGGGAAATAGCCCATGGATATGAAAATTCATTCAATTGGCTTTTGAGGAGGCAACTTATAGAATATTCATTGAATGTAGACACCTTTTTTAAGAGACACCAAGTCACCCCTTGGATTTTTATAAGAAAAGACTTAGATTTTCCAAGAGATGAGGCTAGCCACCCATCAAATTTACAGTCATTATCCATCTATGTCGCAGCCGCCGCCAGCCACTTTTCATTTTACTTTGTGTGTTAGTTTGTATTGTAAGTGAAGGAAGAGAATTCAAAGGAACTTCAAGACATTTGGTGGAGAGGATTTGAGATAAGTGTTTATCTTTGTGACTTGGTTCTAATTTAGATTTCTTGTTTGTGTGCATGATTTCTACTTTTAAACTCATGTGTGGTTGTGTTTTCTCCATGGATTCTAAGTAGTTTTCTTTATCTTTTTCCTTAAAATGATAAGTTAGTAAGTGTTGAAAGGAAGTTGTGTGAAGTATTAGGCTTTATTATTGGAAGAAGTTGTGATGATTGGAAACCTTACACTTTATTTACTTTTTGATTTGGCCAATTCAGATGTTAATACCTATTGTGCGAACATATAAGGTCCGAGATGGTATTGTCTTAGTCGATAAATAATTAGAATCACATATTAATTTCATGGATGAGAATACAGTTCATAGGGTTGAGTGCAAATAAATAGGGAAATAAACATTTCAAGGGTGTAGAATTAGAGGACTTTATAGTGATAGGCTAAAGTGCCCAATTTGATTTATAATTTTATGTTTTGATATGAGATGTTATCTCTCAGGTGGAGGGATAAGAGGGAACTCTAAAGTGAGAGCTAATATCTTCCCTGCCTAGCTAGTCTTCAAGACTATTCAAACTATAGATTAACCACTGTTCTTTATAGCATCTCTAGTAAGGGTAAAGAATATTATTGCTCCAATTTGGCACAACACATTTAGAATACTTCCAAAACAGAATTTCTGTACTTATTACTGATTCATGATAAGAAAAAAGATATTTTACTTATACTGCCTTCATATTGCAAGTATTTAGTTAAGTTAATTAGTTGCTTACATTATTTTCATTAACCAAAAATTACGAAAATAATTGAATTTGCATTTTTATTTTAGCATCTTAATTTCAAGTAAGAATATTTTGCTAAGTAGATTTTCATTATCTAAAATTTCTAAATATTCTTAAAGCATATAGCCATTTTATAGCCATTTTCCCTGTGGGTTTGATATTCGAGACTTAATCAGAAAGCCTTATATTACTTGATAATGATACGTATACTTGTGCAGAAGATGTGCTTATTAAAGTGGATAAAGTTGTGTTCGAGACTTAATCAGAAAGCAATTTTCCCTGTAGAAGATGTGCTTATTAAAGTGGATAAATTTATCTTTCCTATGGACTTTATTGTATTAGATATGGAGGAAGATAAAGAAAATCCAATTATTTTTTGGAGACCTTTTCTTGTTATTGGACAAGCTATGATAGATGTGCAAAAGTAGAGTTGACTATAAATATTAATGACAGTGAAGCCACTTTTGATGTTATAAAGACTGAATTATTCAGCTGAGAGAAAAGATGATGATCATTTTCGGATAGATGAAATTGATTATCTAAATAAAGACCAGTTCCAAGAAAGTTTTGAGAGTAAGTCAACATATGAGATCGAAATGGACTTTCATGATGAGTTGAAAACATTGTTTAAAGAAGATTGTATGTATGTTCATGAGAGGTGCAAAATGATGGACGTTACTAAAAATAGTAAACTTTTAATTCCATTTGTTGAAAAATCTCATGAACTTAAGATGAATGTACCTCATATAATTTTAAAGCCTACCTATTAAGGGAATTCATCTAGACCGGGAAATTCATCTACACCGCCAGTCTTTATATCTTCAAATTTGACTCAATCACATGAAGAACCTGAACTGAATGATGAAATCAGTAAAAGATTTACTAAGAAAGAATTATTCAAAATCACTGAATGGAATAATCTATGGTATACAGACAAAATGAATGAGATTATGATGTTGTGGTAACCAGAGTAAACATTGGATACATCGTGTCGTCGATGTTAGACCAAGCAATTCATAGGAGGCAACCCATGGTTATCTTTATTTTCTGTTTAGTGTGATTATTGTTATGTTAGATTGGATAATAGTGGGAAGTTGGACTTCGATCCATGTTTGATGTGTAAGAGTGGATTGGATTAATGTTGTGAGGTAATTCCTTGGTCATGACTATATTTGTATATGATTTCTGGTAGTAGTAGGTTAACGAGTCTGTTATGACTTAGTTCTCAATTGGATACGAGCATTACCTTGAAGCATCTAGAGTTTGGACTTGGACTACTCCATGTAAACTCTATTACTTCCTTTATCTGACATTGTCTTCACTAAGTAAGGTCATGAACTTACTTATTGAACAACATATGGATGAATCCCACTATTTTTATTTACCATATGGTGTATACCTTAGACTTAGAGTAACCCTAAAATGGGCAACACATGAGGGAGTTATGGTCCATGGATGATAACCATATAAAGTTTTAAAATATACCCACATTATTAGTGCAGTTTCTTCCATTATAAATTGAAAGTAAGGAGGGGAAATGTGAGTTGAAGGGAGATCAAATTAACCTCAGTTGTTGTTTGTTTATGAATCTATGAGTCTATTTATTAAAGTTTGTGTATCTATGTTTGTTAGTTAAGTTGAATAAGTCATTGGAGATGACAGTCATTGGCGATGACAAAACTTATCTCAATATTTTAAACTTATTAGCATCTATCAATTCATTTATAAAGTTTAAAATGTGTTATTGTTTAATCTTCAGTTTGTACATGTTCTACTATTTCAAATTTCTTTATAGTGTTATGTCAAGCATGTTTAGGGTAGATTTACTTTTTACTGCAATATTTTACCATATTTTATTTATTGATATTTTTGTAGGATGTGTAGTAAATTGTAAAAGTGATCTTTCCCTGCCGCATATTTTTGTACTTCATTGTTACACATGTTTGAGCTTAAGTTTGGGGAAAAAAGAAAAATGTTTCAAATTTAAACCTTACGTGTTTTCACTAGTACTACAAATAAATTTTTTTTTTATTTCTAATGATTATATATGGAGTCACCTTAGGGATGTTAGAATTTTAAGTATAGAAATGGAGTAGGAAAACTTAGTTGATATTTTTACTGAAAAGGGTGAACCTAGAATTAAGAAAGGATATTTATTAGAGAGCTTGGGAAAATGAATAACTATCTTTAGTAGGAAAAATTGTATTTTTTAATTTATTTTTAAAAATTTAAGGATTCTTAGAATTTTTATTTTCAAACATTTAAGGCTCTCTTAGAAAGTTTTTTTTTAAAAAAACATCTTTTCAAGTGAAGGAATGTAATAAGTTTTAACTTTAGAGGAGGATAGTGGAATTCAAAATTATTTAATGACTTCTCCAGATATAGTAATCCTCACATAAAAAAAATGAGAGAAAAAGAAATAATGGATCAAAAAGATCCTTAAAAAAAAGAAAATGCAAAAAAAAAAAAAGTGAAGAGAAGCTTGAGGAGAGGTCCTAATCAAAAATTAGTTTCACTTGTGTCTTTTTAGAGTAAAGAACTTAGAACAAGCCTAAGATTAATTTTTATACTTATATTAGTAAAAAATATTCTTAAGAGAGTTCTTAATCTAGAAAGTATTGTTCATAGGATCCGAAGTTTGAAAAATCTGCATATATTTCTGAATTAGATAGGAAAATAAATTCCCAAGTTTGAGGATAAACATTTTAGAGTTTGATTCACTAGAAGTTCTTCTAATTTGAATTATCACATTTTTAGAACAAAATTTGAGCAATTATAAAGGATGACCCATTAACACTAATCTACAAAAACTATTTTAAAAATGTAGTACTACCTGAGAACAAGTAATGTTTAAGTTTGGGGGATTTTTATGTGTCTAAAAAGTACTATTTTTTATGCTAAATTTTATAATGAATTTGCACTTTAAAGGTATTTTTTCTTGTGTGTTTGGTTTTAGGTACATCAAATTTGAAGAATTTGGAGTGATTAGAGCAAAAGAAATAAAAATTGACCAAACCGAAGTAAACCGAAGAAAATCAGGTCTAACCGGGGCACATTAGAGCCATGGGGACCAAAACCAGAGACTTAAGTGTCTGTGCCCAGCGTTTAAGTGCCCAAAATGGTGCTTAGGCTCCACCAGACAGAGAGGAGGGCGCTTAAGATCCCAAAATCAGTGCTTAAGCGCTAAAAACTTTTTTCAGCATATCTTCTAGAATATACATCGGATTTGGACGATTTTTAAAGCAGTGCTTCATGTGTCTCTTGAGGAATTCATTGGAGATAATAAAAAGGACTTTATAGAAGAATTTTGGGTGGTTATAAGAAATTTTGAAGAGGAACTTGAGACACCATTTGGAAGATTCAATGAATATGGACATTTTTGAAGAAACGCTTAAGAATCTCTTGGGAAATTATAAATAAGGCTTGGAAATGCTTTTAAAATGACTCTTAGAATCTTCAAAATTAATTGGAAGAGGAGAAAAAGACTTGGAGAAGAAGAAGAAGGCTTGGGCGTGAGCCCCAAGGGGGGCGACAAGGTGAGAGAGAGTGTAAGAATTTCTTCTTTTCATTTCACTTTGCTCTTGGAGAGGATTGTAAGGAGAGTTTGATTTCTATCAAAGATAAGTTTTTTTATTATATTTATATTTGAATTTAGTACTTTATTTTTATGATTTCAAATTCTTGTCTAATGAAAAGTTCTTGTTGTTTCTCCATGTGTAGTGAGTAGTTTTCTTTACTCTTTCCTCTTGTAATGAATTAGTATGCTTATGTAGGATATAAAATTGAGTAGAGTGAGAAAATATTGTGATGATTTTACTTTGTTCTTCATTTACATGTAAACTCCATCAACTTGCATGTTAAAATCCGTTGTGAGAACATGTAAGATCTGTGTGGTTTGTCTCAATCAACTGTGGTAGAATCACATGAGATTATATGGATAAGAATGTAGTCCATATGGTTGAGTGCAAATAAATAGGAAAATAATATTTTATGGGTGTAGAATTAGAGGACTTTAGAGTGACAGGTTAAAGCCCCCTAATTTGTTTTATTATTTTAGGTTTTGATGCAAGATGTTAGCCTCAAGGTGGAGGGATAAGAGTGAACTCTAGAGTGAGAGCTAGTATCTTCCCTGCCTCGCCTGTTTTCATAACTATTCGAACTTTATATTAACCAATGTTCTTTATAGCATCTCTAGTAAGCGTAAAGAATATAATTGCTCCTATTTGTCACAATCACTCTCACTTCTTGTTCTACTTTTTACACATGTCACTTCTTCCATTGCATGAGGAAGGGTACTTTTAACATATTAGACCTCACTTTCTGATTTTCACTAAGTATTTTAGTTTAGGGGTAGAAATAGTATTGTAGTGATAAATATAGGATAATCAAAGCCAAAATTTTATCAACCTTCCCAGCTAGGTCGTGTTATTTTAGACTAGAATTTCTCTTGAAAGCCGCTGTGATTAACCTCGATCTCCATGGGATAGATATTTGGAGTTTAATTAGAAGCCCTATATTACTTGATAACAATACATATACTTGCATTGAATCACTAATATTTAAAGTTATAATTGAAATCTTACTTTTCTTGGGATCAAGTTTTTGGTGTCATTGTCAGGGATGAAAATCTTCAAGTAGTGGTGTCAACTTCATAAATCCTTACATATAAAAAATATCGGGATCAGGTATTGATAGATTTCATTCATATTATCTCTTGTAGGGGGTAAAATTTGCATAATGGAAAATAGGAACACTTTCAATCATAAACATCTCGTTTATTCTTGAAGGAGTGAATTGCACAAACCTGCCTCGCACATAGACAATTCCTTGGTGTTGTTTCTGTTGTTTCTATGTAGATTTGCATAAAACTCTTTCACCACAGGGACAACTACGGTAGTAGTAGTGTAGCAAAGCACTTCCCAGCATCTCTATGCAATAATCTCTTCCACTCGAGTATTTGGTGTGTTGAATCCTCGATTCACAAATCCCCTTTCCTTAATTGGCATCTTTTTCACAAAAACTCGATCATGTAACTTCTGCGCATCGAAACTGAAGAACTTTCTCCAGTTAAAAATTCCAAATCTCGCAAAATTTTTAGAATGTGAAGCCAAAAGAATTGAAAAATAATGACTCTTCCCTCATTTTACCCCCTAAAATGGACTTTGGAATCACTTTTTGGGAGTTATAAGGAGAAGAACCCGCCAAAAAACTGCCAAAAACTGCATTTTAAAATGTTTTAAGTCATGTTCGTTGTCGTAGGGCTTCAAGCGCTGATCCTCGTGCTTCAGACGCCAGCTCTCTGGAATGTGGTGCTTCAGACGCCAATCTTGTGCGTTAATTTTTTCTTTAAAGTCTCAAAGGCTTTAAGACAATCTTGATTAAAGTCAAATTTTGTAACTTTTTCCAGAATTTGGCATAATAGCTTAGTAATTTTTGAAAAATCTTTAATATATCTCCTATAAAATCCAATATGTCTAAAAAAGCTCCTAATTCCTCTTACAGTAGTAGGTGGAGGTAAGTTTGATAGAACCTGTATTTTTGCAGGATCTACTTCCATGCCATTTTCTAAAATTTTATGCCCAAGCACAATTCCTCCTACAACCATAAATTGACATTTTTCTCAGTTTAATACGAGATTAGTCTTTTCACATCATTCTAGAACTTTCTCTAAATGATTTAGACATACTTCAAATGAAGTTCCAAATACAGAAAAATCGTCTATAAGGAATTCAATCCCTTTTTCAATTAAATCACTTAAAATTGACATCATACATCGTTGAAATGTTATAGGTGCATTACATAATCCAAAGGGCATTCGTCGAAAAACAAAATTTCTATAAGGACTAGTAAATGTTGTTTTCTCTTGATCCTCTAGAGCAATATGTATTTGATGATAACTGGTATATCCATCTAGAAAATAAAAATATTTGTGCCCAACTAGCCTATTCAACATCTGGTCTAAAAAGAGTAAAGGAAAATGATCCTTCCTCATGGCAGAATTTATTTTTTTATAATCTATGCAGATCTGCCATCCAGTGACTTCTTATCGGTATTAATTCAATATTCTCATTTGTCACTACAGTCACACCTCCTTTTTTTGGAACATAGTGAATTGGACTCACCCAAGCACTATATGAAATATAATATATTATTCCAGCAACTAATCATTTTAAAATCTCTTTATTAATAACTTCTTTCATCATAGGATTTAATCGCCTTTAAGGATCAACACTTGTAAGGATCAAGATCAACACTTGGTTCATGTTGATCTTCCAATAAAATTTTATGCATACAAATTGAAGGACTGATTCCTTTAATATCAGCTAATGTCCATCCAAAGGATTTCTTATATCTTTTCAAAGTTTCCAACAACTGTTGTTCTTGTGTATCAGTTAATTCTGAGGATATTATAACATGTAATGTAGATAAATCTCCTAAGAATGCATACTTTAAATATGTAGAAGTGTTTTTAGTTCTAGTTCAGGAGGCTTCTCAATTGATGAAATCAAATTCTTTTTACTTCTGTAGGATATAACATTTCATTTTTTTTCCTGAACATAATCCAAATCTTCATTACTCACCTTCATAGATTCATCTTGAATTTTATCCTCATCTTCATATTCCACTTATTCTTTTTCAAATTCTTTTTCAAATGTCTTCTTGAAATATTTATGGCTTAAATATTTATTGATATCCATTCTGAAGCATTCAATCTGTTGCTCTTTTGCAGAGTATCTCATTGATTTTGCAATATTAAATGTAACCTCTTGATCACTAACTCTCACAGTTAGTTCTCCTTTCTACACATCTATAAAAGCTCTTCCAGCGGAAAAGAATGGTCTTCCTAAAATGATAAGAATTTCTTTATATTCCTCCATATCTAATACAATAAAATCCAACGAAAAGATAAATTTATCAACTTTTACCAAAACATCTTCCATAACTCCTTTAGGATAGGTAATCGAACTATCAGCTAATTAAAGAGTTACAGTTGTAGGTGAAATATCTCATAAATACAACCTTCTAAAAATTGATAAAGGCATAAGATTAATACTGGCTACATAAAGCTTTTCTAAAAAATCTTTCGCCAATAGCACAAGGAATTGTAAAACTTCCAGGATCTTTAAGTTTTTCAGGAAGCTTTTTTTGAATTATAGCACTACACTCTTTACTGAGTGCAACACTCTCATTATCTACAAACTTCATTTTCTTATTAAGTATATCCTTCATGAACTTCACATAGCTTGACATTGTTCCAAGAGGCTTCAACAAATGAAATGTTTATCGTCAATTTCCTCAATATTTATAAAAATTTTGAAAATTGGTTTTCTCTGTTTTTATGCATCAATCTTTGAGGAAATGGAGGTGGTGGTCTTTCTACTGTTATTTTCATTGGTTTAATAGGACATTCTGACTCAAAATGAAAATCTTCACCAAAATTTTCATTTCCCACCTCATCTTTTTCAACTTTAACTCCCACTTCATTTTCATTGGTTTCCAATTCTTTTCCACTTCTCAGTAGAATAGCCTTAATTTGCTCTTTTTTTTATCTTTAAGATTTACTTCAACATTATTAGGCAACGTTCCTAGAGGTCTATTGCTAAGTGCAGTAGCAATACATCCCAATTGATTTTTCATGTTTCTAATTGTAGCTCGTTGACTTTGTAATTGTCTTCCCATTTACAATATAAATTCTTCTATTGGAAACTTCTTCTCATTACTCTGCAAATTATTAAAACCAGGAGGATAATAAGGTTTATAAGTTGGATTTCCTTGATTTTTGGAGTTTCTCAATGGGTTCGCAGCGTTGTTTCCCCATTGCAGATTTACAGCATTAGAGTTATTGTTACTTCAACGAAAATTTGGATGATTTTTCCAATCAGGATTATAATAATTGGAATAAGTATTATTACAGTTTCCTTGATTGTTGGAGTTTCCTAATGATTTGACAGCATTGTTTCCCCATTGTGGATTTACAACATTAGAGTTATTGTTACTCTAACTAAAATTTAGAGGATTCTTCCAACCAGGATTATAATAATTAGAATAAGGATTATTAGAATGATTATTTATTGCATTTAAGGTTTTATAAGAAGATTGAGATTCTATCATTTGCCCTAATGAGTTTCAAGCACATGTGATTCCCTCAAGCACATGTGATGTCTGAGAATAATTCATTCCATGTTGATCTATCTTCTTTGATATAGCAGCTATTTGGGGAGTTAACATAAATATTGCATCAGAATCTTAAATAATAGCTACTCTTTTTGGATTGAACCTTTCATAGGGCCATTGAAAATTATTATTAGTCATCATTAGTCATCTCTTCAATTAAATAATATGCTTCATAGAATGGTTTTGACATTAATGATCCACCAGCAACAGCGTCAATTATTGATCTAAGAGATCCAACCAATCTATTACAAAAATTTTGAATTATTAACCAATCCAGTAACACATGGTGTGGGCACTTCCTAAGGAGATCTTTAAATCTTTCTCAGACTTCATAAATTGATTCCCTTTCAAACTAACAAAAAGATGTATTATCGTTTTTAAGCTTAGCAGTTTTTGAGGGTGAGAAATATTTAGATAATTTTTTTTGTGATCAGTCTCCCCAAGTTCTGATATATCTAGGTGCTAACGAATTTAACCACATCTTAGCTTATCTTAGCTTTATCCCTTAATGTGATCAGTCTCCCCAAGTTCTGATATATCTAGGTGCGTATAAGTCTGACGACATCTTAGCTTTATCCCTTAATGAAAAGGAAAAAGTATAAGTCTGACGACATCATTCGACACTCCATCACATTTAAAAGTAGCACACAATTCTAGAAAACTAGCAAGGTGTAAGTTAGGATCTTCAGTTGGCGTTCGAATTTCCTTGATTGTTGGAGTTTCCCAATGGGTTTGCAGCATTGTTCCCCCATTGCAGATTCACAACATTAGAGTTACTATTACTCTAACTGAAATTCGGGTGATTTTTCCAACTATGATTATAATAACTGGAATAAAGATTACTAGATATGTTTTTTATTGCATTTAAATTTTCATACGAAGATTGAGATTTTACCATTTATCCCAATGAATTTTCCTCAAGCATAGGAGGTGTCTGAGAATAATTCATTCCATAATGTTCTATCTTCTTTGATATTGCAGCAATTTGAGCAACCAACATAAATATTGCATCAAAATCATGAATACTAGCTACTTTTTCTGGGTTTACCCTTTCAGAGGGCCATTGAAAATTATTAGTAGTCGTCTATTAATGATCCACCAGCAGCAGCATCAATTATTGATCTAAGGATCCAACCAATCCATTCAAAAAAAGTTTGAATTATTAATCAATCTTGAAATGCATAGTGTGGACACTTACTAAATCACTTCCTAAATAGATATTTAAATCTTTCCCAAGCTTCATAAATTAATTCCCCTTCAAACGGACAAAAAAAATATAATATAATTTCTAAGCTTAGCAGTTTTCGATGGAGAGAAATATTTAAATAAAAAATTTTGTGATAAGTCTCCCCATCCCCATGTTCTGATAGATTCAGGTGCTAATGAGTTTAACCACATCTTAGTCTTATCCCTTAGTGAAAAAAAAAGTCTAAGTCTGACGGCATCATTCGACACTCCATCATATTTAAATGTAGCACATAATTCTAGAAAACAAGCAATGTGTAAGTTAGGATATTCATTTGATGTTTCCCCAAACTGATTATTTTGTACCATTTGAATAATAACATGTTTATGCTCAAATAAATTGGCTGCTACAACAGGGTTTTATATACTCAAATGAATTTCATCTACAGTAGGATTAACATAATCTCTTAAAGGTCTCTGATGATGTTCATTTTCATTTCGAGCATTACTTAAATTGCAAGCCATTTTCTTAAATGATTTATCTCTTTTTGTTGTCTTTGAAGTTTTCTAATAGTTCTTTCTAACTTCGAACCGTAAGGTACTAAATCTTCAGATCTTACACTACGCATAAACAAATACAACAAGTAATTTAAAATAGGTAAACACACTAAAATATGAGAATATTTGAACTAAACTACAAACACTCTTCTTTTTAGATTAAAAATAAAAAAAATTTAAATTATAAAATAACTTACTACTACTTTCCATTACTTCCCCAGCAACGACGCCAAAAACTTGATGCGGGTGGATTTAGTGTGCTAATTTTTTAAATATTTTTCAAAATTACAAAATACACATAGCAGATACAATAGTAAATATGCAATTCAATCCCAACAAAAATTACTTTAGTGAAAATAATTATCTTTTAAAAATCTTTAAACTGTCAAATCCCCTAAAAATAACGCAAGTATATGTATCACTCAAGTAATAAATGGTTCTAATGGAGTCCTAGATATCGATCTCATAGGGAAGTTGAAAATGCTTATAAGTAAATTCTTAAGATTTAATTTAAACTACAATTTTGAACTACAAAATTGAAGTACGAAATTCGTATCTAGAGTAAATGAGTAAAGCTAAATAAAATGCAGTTAAAAAATTAAGTTAATTCAACTAATTGCTAAACTTTCTAAAGTAAGTTACGAAAACTAAACAAAGATTTTGTATGACAAAAAGTTCAAATTTAAGAAAGTATCATTCTCCTTTACAATGAGTATATGGATTGTGAAGAAATTAAAATCATTTATA
>NW_018165088.1:165556-180607 GCF_001263595.1 Phalaenopsis equestris
ATACATATATATATATATATATATATATATACTATTTTGTGTCAAATAGGAGCAATTTTATGTTTTACCCTCTTCCAAGTGCATAAAGAATATTGACTAATCCAGAGTTTGGTCACTAGTTTTGTGGTTAGGCTGGGAGGATACCGACGACTCCCTCACCTGAGGGTTAACAATCTCGCATTAGTTTCAAATCAACTGGACCAAATTTTGGATTTTAATCTGTCACCTTAAAATCTCCAATTCTGTATCCAACAAAGTATATTTCCCTATTTGTTTTTTTTCCCTGTTTATTTGCACCCAATCCCATAGATGACATACTTTCTCATGGAATCAAATGTGATTCTCACTATTTTGTAGAAATCATAGCCTTTTCGGAACATATGTTTATCAACATATTTTAACATTTCAATTAGTCAGATCGAAAAGTAAATGAAGATCGGAGTTCAAATCATCACAAATTATTGACATTAAAACCATATAAAATAAAATCAATTTTTCATAAAATCATATCTCAAAATAGGGAGAAGGATAAAGAAGACTACTCAGAATTCATGAGAAGGATACAACAAAACACGAATTTCATATATAAAAATAAGTTTACAAAACAAAGAAATAAAAGAACACAACTTATCTCACAATCCTTCCCAAGAAAATCCCTAGAAGTTCTCTTCAAGCACTTTCCCTCTTTACAAGCACTCTCAAATCTCTCTTAGATGTATAATGAAAAAGAAATCTCTCAACTTCCCTCTCTCTTGACTCTCTCTCTCTCTTGCTTGCCATATTCTTCTCTCCATGCCACCACCCATAACTCTCTTTGAAAACTCCTTCAAAACTCTTTTCAAAACTCTCCTCCTTCAAGCCCTAGACTTTCACCTCTTTTATTAGAGGCTGCCTCCCTCCAAAAAGAATTCAAAATTTCCTCCAAAATTCTATCCAAAAGTCAACCCTTTTGAATTCAAAAGACATGTCTATTGATCCAAGAGACATATCCACTCATAAAAAGAACCTTCCAAAGTGTCTAGATGCATTGAATCACTCCATGGGGAGTTTAGAACAAGTGTCCCTTACAAAATTCATGCAAAATTCATCTCAAACCGCCTTAATCCGCAAAAAATCCTCTGGCGCTTCAAACACCAACTTGCTTAAGACCGCGTTGTTTTAGGTTTTGGCGCTTCAAGTGCCAACTCTCTATCAAATGGTGCTTCAGGCGCCAGTTCTGACGCTTCAGGTGTCAACTCTCTATAAAGTGGCGCTTCAGGCGCCAGCATCCCAAAATTTATTGTTTTGGCTCCAAATTTTGTCTATTTTGCTATTTTTGCTCCAAATCCCTAAAATTGATATACCTGCAATAAAAATATGAAAATACTCTTATTTAAAGTGCAATATCACAAAAAATAAGCCTAAAATGTACACTTAAAATAATATATTATTTTGGTGTATCAGAGGTATAATTATGTCTATTCCCTCTATGAGACTAAAGAGATTAGTTCGTACTTATAAGTTACAATTTTTTAGCATTCTTGAGTCTCTTGTCTCTATCAAGAATAATAATAAATACATGAAGAAGTTTGGTTCTTTTAAATCTTTTGCTAATCTTAACAACAAGATTTGGTTTTTTTGGAAGATCTCTTAAAGATTGATATTCTTATCAATCATAATCAAATGCTTCATGTTAGAGTGCATATTCATGACGAATCTTTTCTTTTATCTATTATTTATGTTGGTTATACCAAGAAAATGAGATTGGAGCTTTGGAATTTGTTCTTATCTATTAATCCTAGCAATGAACCTTGACTCATGGGGGTGATTTTAATATCATCTCGTTTGCTGTGGAGAATAAGGTGGTGTGGCTCCTAATCTTAGCCTCATTAATATTTTTAATCATGTTCTTATGAATGTTGGTTTTTTTATGGGCTTTCGTGGGAATCCTTTTAACTAGCATAGAAGTAATGTGTTTTTTGAAAGGCTTGACAGATTTGTTGTTAAAGCTTTGTGGACCAATATGGTTGTCATTATGAGGTTCATCACTTGACAATCTCTGCCTCGATCATGCTCCCCTTCTTCTAAAAATTAAAGAGGCTTTGTCTAATGCTCCTTACCAATTTTTTTTCTTTAATGTGTGGCTTCGTCATGATAACTATAAACAATTTCTGCGTGATAAATGGAATTACTGGCAATGATGGGTATAAGATGTGGCATTTACAAGGAAATCTTGTCAAAGATCTCAAATGTTGGAATTGGGATATATTTGGGAAAATTAATAGTGTCATTGAGGACTTGGAGGAAAAATTTAAGACTCTGGAAATTAATTTTGCTAATAGTATTATTGATTGGGAGGCTCTCCTTAAAGGTCAACAAGACTTTAATAAAGCAATTACTATAGAGGAGTTTTTTCTTACTCAGAAAGCTGCTAAAATTCATTTCTTGAATGGGGATAAGAATTCTGCCTACTAACTTGCTTGTATTAAAAATCACAGAAGACTTAATATGATTTCACAAATCAATTTTGGTGATGTCAGTTTTCTATCTAATTTTCATGCTATTGTGGCTGATGGCATTACCTACTTCTCTAATATTTTCAAAAGTGACGGTGATTTGCTGCCCAAGATTAATTTTAATCTGTACCATTCTTCCAATACTCTTAATGATTCTTGCCTTACTTGTATTGCCAGCATTAATGAAATTAAGCACACACTTGATTGTTTGGAGGATGGAAAAGCGGCGGGCCCTAATGGCTTCACTGTTGAATTTTATAAAGATGGTTGGGATGTTATTAAAACTGAGCTTGTGGGGACTATTCAAGATTTTTTCAGTTGTATTGATTTACCTAGGTCTTTTAAATCTTCCACTATTGTTTTGATTCCTAAAAGTAGTAATGCTACTACTTGGGATGACTTCCGTCCTATTAGTATCAATATTATTGTGTCAAAGATATTTCTAAAATTGTGGTTCAGAGGCTTCATCCTTTTCTGCATGATATTATTTTACCTAATAACTCTGCATTTATTAAAGATTGGAATATTTTTTATAATGCCATTACTGTTCAAGAGCTTCTTATGGATTTTGATAGAAAAGGAAGAGGTGGGAATGTTCTTTTCAAAATGGATATTAAGAAGGCATTTGACACTATTCGTTGGGAATTTATTCTTGATGTTCTTCATGTCATTGGCTTTAATGAGGCTTTCTGTAATCTGGTTAGTAAAATTCTTAGCAACAATTTTTATTCCTTATTAATGGGCATAAGTGTGGCTACTTTACGACTTCAAAAGGTATTAAACAAGAGGATCTGCTTTCTCCTTGCTTCTTTTTTGTTTCCTTTGTTTTCTTATCGAGGAGCCTTAATGTTTTGTATGTTAATTACCCAAGTCTGAATTATGTTCATAAGGGTAAGTTGAGTTTATCTCATTTATGTTTTGTTGATGACTTGATTATCTTCACTAATACAAATAAGCATTCTATTAAGAAGGTTTGGGATGTTATTCAAAATTTTCAGAATATTTCTGGGCTGGTTTTTAACACCTCTAAATGCTACTTTTATTGTTTCAATTTTATGTAGTTATGGTATAGATTTCGCAAAAATTGTTCTTTTTGGGCCTCTTTGATGCATACTAAACATTGTTTTAATAAGCATCCTTTAGCTATCTCTTCCTCCAAATCTAACACTTTTATTTGGAGAGAAATGCTAAGAGTGGCTAAACATACTAATAATCTACTTTGTTGGGATCTTGGATAAGGTGATGTTTCCTTTAGGTTTGAGGACTGTATGGGTAATGGTGCTCTTGTGGATCATTATGGGGGTCCTTTTGATGTTAATATACGGGTTAAGGATTTTTGGCAAGAGAATTGCTGAGCGAGGAGTTCCTGCTTCAAATCCTTGATATTAATGATGCTAAATTCATTTCTTCTTTTCCTATTACCATTGATAAGCATGATGTTCCTAAAGTTAGAGGAAGTTGGGTGACTCTTGCTCTAAAAGTTTTGCCAAATCTTTTCAGATTTTTCAGGGGTCGAATCTTAAATGGATTTGGAACCCTTGGTTAAAGCCCTCTATATCTTTCTTCATTTGGAGAGTTATCCATAACATCATTCCCACATATGATATACTCAAACTAAAAGGATTGAGGCTTCCTTCTCGTTGCTTGCTTTGTCAAATGGAAGAGGAGATTATCCTTCATATTTTTGGTAACTGTGTCTTTGCTCTTGATATCTGGAATCAGATTTCTCTAAAACTTCTTAATAATGCAGCTTTGAATACTTATAGTTCTATCGCTGAGATTTTTTATGGCAGGAGCAACTTGGGTAACGTTTTTTTCCAAAATGTGTTTATGGTTGTCCTGTGATTTATATGGATTACCAGGAACAATATTAAACATAATGATGAGTTGCCTAATATCTTGGGTACTGTGAGTATGATTCTTAACTACTTATGCAATAGTTTGAATTTCAAAGGATTTAAAGGCAACAATACTCCTCTTACTGCTCTTTTTCAGAATTTAAATTTACCTTTTGTTCCTTCTACTAATAATTACTCTCGAGTAGTTTGGAGTAAGCCTGCAGTGCCTTTTTTTAAGATTAATACTGATGGGTGTTGGAAGACTAATTCTGTTAGTGTCGGCGTTGTTGTGACTTTATGGGATCTATTATTTGTTGGTTTGCTGATAAGGCTATTCCTGTTTCGGCTTTAACGGCAAAAGCGGAAGTTGTTGTGTTTGGTCTTTTGGTTGCCAAAAAATTGGGTTGGACTAATCTAGTTTTTGAAGTTGATTCCCTTATTCTTTGGAGATGTTGCAGGTTTAACTTGAATACTCATTGGAGCATCTTCTCTAAATCAGAAGAATTCGAGATCTTTCTAAAGATTTGAATATTTTTGGGTCACATATTAAGAAGGATGGTAATATGGTTGCTCACTATGCTGCCAAAACTGGTTTGAGATGTAATTTTGCTTTTATCAGCAAGTTGGTTCCAGAGGAGCTTTTGGTGTTGGCCTTGAAGGTTTTATTTGTTGATTGTTTTTGTGTTGTTTTCTATTTTTCTTTTCTTTGCGTTCTGTTTGTGAGTTGTATTTTTCTTTTCTTGGGAATGAAACTTTTTTTTCTTGTGTTAGTTGTACAGAGATTTAGGTTTCTGGGTTCCTTCCTGATTTTGTAATTTCCTTTTGTTGCAATAAAATGGGAGTCATATAATGCTTTTTATGAAAAAAATAAAAATGAGACCGCCTACCAAGTCATTCTCCATGAACTCTCACATGAAATTTAATTTAAATCAACCTGAACTTTTAATTCTAGCAACAAAACTATGTGAAGATCTTTGCACCAAAAAGATAGTTAGGGATGGTGGGGGTATCTCTAAGCTTCCATCATAACCTCCTTTGCTTTGATAAGGCAAGCTAGAAAATACACAACTTCAACTCTTTTTAACATCATAAATATCCTACCAAAAATTTTACAACCATCATAGAGTCCTACCACTACTATTACAAATACATAATCCTAAATGACACAAATCTCACACAAAATTTACACAACCACAAGATCAAAAGCCAAACAACAACAATTAAGCTCGACCGAATTGCTATGAGCTCTCATGATTAATCCCATTTTGCGTTGCATTTGGACCTTGTGCGATGTCAAAGGTGAGTCTTAGCTCATCATCATCAAACCATTCAAGGAAACTGCAATGCTACTAAACTTCTATATTCTGCCTCTAAGTTACCATCAACAAAAGTAACATTCACATGAGTTTGAAATAGCATTGCCCATAAGATCAGTTGCATTAGGAGCATCACCAACAACCAAGCTTAAGAAAAACAGATTTGAATCTCACAAATAATTCGGTTATCTTCGATTAACCGCAAAAGCCATTCATCAACTTGACCAAAGATCTTGTTCCATCCACCATCAAGGAAGACAAGTCAGCCTAAGGAGTTGAATCAACGAGCACGAAAAGGGTAGTTATAAACATCGGATTATAGCTCGCCAGCAGCACCAGCATAGATGCGTTAAGAAGATGAGAATTAGGAAAAAAAGAAAAATCAGCACAACAAAAAGGAAAATATATAATAGTAAGAATTAAAAAAATAGGTCTAATATTTCATTAATGAGCTTCTACAAAAAGGGCCCTCAGTAACCTATACCCAGTTTCCTATAGGAATTACAGCGCTCATCAGCCCACTTAGCTTAATTCTCTATCAACATGGCTTGTGAAATAAGCCCGATGTAAATCCGTAGCTTGCTTCTGCGTGCCGTGCAGGCTCACTTCGCTGTGTCGGATGGTCGTATCTTATTTTAACGAATAAAACATAAATCCAAACTACTGTAACTTCGGCTATAAAACTTGGAAGTCATATCAAATATTAGTCATCAAAACATATTTAAATCATATCTCAAATCAAAACAGGTAAAAAAACAAAAAACAAGAAATCAAAACACTTCTAATATACAGAATTTGCAGTCTGATATACACAAACAATTATACATTACTGCATTGCAGGTTCCTTGTAAAAATGAAACATATGGTCATATACAGAACAAGCTTTATGGCAAGAATTTGATGCAGGAAAAAGATTCGGTGCATCATTGAAGGATAATGACGTTTATATTGTTTTAGCAGACTTTATACACAACAAAAAAATGTTGGGGGAAAGAGGAAAGGTGGCTTTAGAACAAGTTCTCTTCTACCTAAGAGCTTTCTGATGATATCCATGCATCACTTTAAATCCTCATTTGACACTGCAATCAGATTATCCTGATACTACTGATTAGAACTAATGTTAAGTTACACTACGACAAATGGTAAACCAATAGCATTGACAATGAAAGGAAAAAAAAAAAAAAGTGCATCTGTAAATTTTATCAATGATTTGAAGCTTCGGTGAAAGGGGCTTCCCAGTGATCTGCGGCAACATCGCCTTCCGAACCACGCCGCTTCTTACTTTCCCCATGTCTTGACCTTCTGGGAGCTGCCTCATCCTCACTTTCGCTCTCATCATTTGCGTATCGGTTACCTGAGCCAAACCTGTCCTCATTATGAGCCCTTGATCCTTGTTGATACCCCATCTCATCATCTTGACCAGCTGTCTCCTGACCCCTGTGTCCTTGATCAGATCCAGATTCATATCTTTCGTTTGCAGGTCTTCTTTGCTCCCGCTTTGAAGCCCAGTTGCTTGGTAGAGGTGGAGGTGGATGGAGGAAAGGTGAGATGCCAATGGGACGATTGGATCTTCCAACTCCTGCTATTGGTATTCCGCCCATGAATGCTCGGCTGGAACCCATCATCATCCCCAGTCCACCCATAGGGAAAATGCCAGACTGGGGTGGACGACCAGGAAAGACTAACCCAGGCATAGGACCAGCTCCAGAGAAGTCGCCAGAAAATCTCGGGCCGCCATAAGTAGGGAAAATCCTGGGAGGTCCTCCGAAAAGATCTGGTGGAGCGAAGCCCTCAGGACCAACAGTTCCATAACCATAGCCATCTACGCCCATCATCATGGGAGGAAAACCTCGGACGCCAAGAACTGGCCTGCCTCCACGTGCTAGTTGAATTGGAGGTTGCCAAAACATCCCTCTTCCTCTTCCTCTTCCATATGCACTAACTGTACTGTCATCCTCTTCGTCACTCTCATCTTCCTCCTCTTCTTCATTGTCATCAAACAATACAATATCTGGATTTTCAGTTGCATCGTCTGTGTTGCTGGCACCCTTTGCTTTTTCTTCCTCACGTTTAGATTCCGCAGCAATCAGCATTTGCTGGACGATAATTCACTTTCAACATCAATATTTTGTGAAATCTAATAGCAGGAATATAGTGGCATTGAAAAGTTGGCAACTTCTCAAGGAAAAAAAGACGTTGCTTATTAAGAATATATCAAGAAAGAACATTATAAGATGCACAAGAAAATAAACGGTATAATGTATTCTCCAAACCTATTACTATTTTGCAGTAGAACTAAATGCTTGAGACAATGCGATATCAGTCAGAGGTAAAACATAAGTAGAAACCCCAAAAGATCTTGGAAAAAAAAGTTTGGTAATTTTATGAGTTGATAAAGGTAAATAGCCCATGAAAACTCAAATATTTAGAAAATTAATTAATTAATTAATTAATTTAAAAATGCATGAGATATTGAATTCCTCTTTCTAAGGCATAAAGCATAAATGAATCTTTGTATAATATGTTCATGTTTTGTGCAAACAAAATTTATTGTTATGTATGTTTACTAAAACATGATCTTAATTTATTAGAACATTAGAACTAAATGAAAATATGATACTAAATAGAATGCAATGGAGAAAAATGATTCATGTAGCCGACCCCACGTAGTGGGATTAAGGCTTTGTTGTTGTTGTTGTTGTTGTTGTTCTATGTTTACTAAAACAGTGGCTAAAATCCTTAATTATTTATAGCTGTTCACTATTTCTGTTTAAATGTAAGAAGTTATTAACAAACCCGGAACTCAAATACAGTAATATGAATTGACATTCAAATACATCATAAACAGGAGCTGTTAAAACAAAAACTTATATCAAGTGGCTCACTAACCAGTTGATATACATATGATCAACCATGACAACAGTTGGTTGATCAAAATATGTTCAACAATATGAAAATGCTTAAAAATAAAAAGAATAATTTCAAATTGTTATGATTAACGGTTTTCTACTAAACTAACAGCAAGACACTCAAATTTAAATGAACAAGTAAAAAGGAATAACAAAATCAGTAAGTTTGACAGATAATCACAGGCAATAACAAACTAAAAAAAGTCCGGGCAACCAGTAATGTAGAATTCAACCGTATTCAAAGTAATCACAATGAAAAAAAACTCAGAAAGATTACATGATAGCCATAACAGACAAAAACTAAAGCAGGATGGTTAGTGCCTAATGCTGGGAAGTTAGACTAAATAACTAAAATTCTTGAAAAGTAAACTACAATTCAACACGAAGACGGATCTTTTCACTTCGAAGAGCAAAGTGTGCAAATAAGGCATGCACTTTAATTAATAAAGGCATGCAGATCAAAAGAAATATTACATAATATACTACTAAAATCATTATAGAAATAAAAATTATGAACACAACTAAGGACCTTTAAGTCAAGTATCAACAAGAAAAACTATACCCAACAAAATAATTCACTGACATCACCACATTTAAGTCTGAGTTCTAGGGTTTGGCCGATAGTTCTCTCGATACTTAAATTTAAGTGTGATAATTGACTCATGCAAATTTGCGAAAAAGCAAAAAGTACCTGAATAGCAAATCATTCGTTCAACAAATTAATAGCCGATTTTAAATTTTAGCGAATGATGAGTTGTTAAAAATGCAATTTGAGAGAACTACACTCATTTTATATAAGTATTGGGGAAAATTCATTAAATGCAGACTTCCCTTCCGAGGGACTTGGCCCCCTTGCAAAGGGCCGTCTCACGAAATTCCACATTGCCCTAAACTGTGATCAAAATAATCTCAAGCACAAGTTAATTTATTCTCCCTTAACTAGCTTAGTAGTATTAAGGATTCATATTTTTCTGATTTTTAATCTAAGCCATCAATACGTAGAGTTTCAAATTTGATGTCTGGTCAAATTCAAAATTTTTATGTATTTGATGATTTACACTTTCGCCAAATCCTACATGGATGAGTATTGAGTTCCATGAGTATTGTTAAATACTATGTACCAAGTTCACAAAACTAATAAGTAAGCCAAAATCTCTGATTTCATTTAAAAGTACCGAACCTTGTTTCATTTTCATTAAATTTATAAACTTCAAAGGAATTAAATAATTTTTTAAAATTCGCTAATACTTAAATATGCAAAGTATATTAAGTTTTTAAACCATAGACTACCCTTTCAAGCTAAAGCCATATTACCAACCTTTTTTGTTGAGGGAATATTTACAGTTATTTGTATGATTTGTGTCAAGGTTGGTTCATTTCTTCTCACATTTTTACTATATGGTTGACATTCGGGATAGGCAAGCGCAACTCAGCTTGAGCTTCCTCACTTTTATAAGTTCTTCGACTAATTTTTGAAGATGTCAGCGCTCTTCCATTTCGTAGGCGTGATCCTTGTGAAAAATGAGATATTTTGATGGGTCCTGCATATGAAATTGTGCATATAGTGGAGGTGGCCGAAAAAAGCATTCTTTTATCTTTGATGGAATAAACTACCTTTGTAAAAGATGCATGCAAAGGGGTGTAAGTGAGTTATCGATTAACTATTGGTGACCTATCTCTAGCTAGAGGATCAAAAGTCAACGAGTTCCTAAAGTTTCCGCATTATTGTATTCTTCTGCATTTACATGATTGTTGTTGAGTTTCTACCAAAGCCTTCAATTGCTTCAATCCGAGTGCATATTTGAACACTCTCTCTCTTGCAACTTGTGTAAATGCAAATGAGGTGAATATTGATTCCAAATCTTTGGCATCAATAATTCATGCTAAAAGCGAGTGAACAAATAACACAGAGGATTTGATAGACTTTCAAATATTAAAAAGAGAGTTTGAGAAATTTTAGTGGCTTTTGGGAACTGGTGATGAATTGTTTTATGAATTCGGCAAAGAAGGTAATGTTTCATAGCGAAGGAAAAAAATCATTGAAATAGAAACTCATTGAACGTTGTAAACAATAATCATCTTAAAGCATCATTAATATTCATTAATGAGGTGACTAACTCAAAGTAGGCAGGATGGTTGGTTGGATCCATTCTCCCTTATAAATATATATGTGAAACTTTTGACTTCACTGGGTCTTTCTACCTTAAAAATTTTTTTAAACAATGTGGTAGTCAATTTTGCTTGATGGTTCTAGGCCCTATAAGGTGGGGTTTTTTCTGCATTGTTTTCAGAAAAATAAATCGCATCCTTACCAAAAGTTGAAGTTAGTGCACCTGGCTTTGATGATTGTTAGTGAATAAAATTTCTACTTATAGAATCTGAGGACCATCATTTAAAATTTCTATATACGAGTAGTTCTTTGAATACACTCTAAAACACCCAAAATCATTGTAGTGAGTCTTTCCTCCATTAGATTAAGTCACCTGTTGGTGACAGTATGAAACAATAGCTGATGATTTCATGCGTCTCTGCTTCACCCTCTGAATTTTTATTCGTATGTTAGGGTCAAGGTACAACACTATAAGAAAAACTACATTTAGGTATAAAACTAAAAATTATATAAGAAGGCTTAATAAATGCTTGTTAAAAAATGAATTGCCTAGTTTATAGTTGTTTAATAACTTAAAGAAAATATGTTAATTTCTACATATGGGACAAATCCCAATGAAGTTGTTAGCCAACTTCACCAAAGCATATCGAGCACTAACCTATTGCAGTGGCGTGCTGCTAGAACAATTTGACCAATTCGGCACTGAAGGTTGAGTTCCTTAAGTGATCAACTTTGATGCTTGGGTGAGCAACTTTAATATTTCAGTGAACTGCATTAGCAACTTCAAGCAATTTGGCTTGTTTGACTGGGTATGCTTGATTAAAGAGCTTTCTTTTAACATAAGCTTAGCAGTGAGTTCTCAATATTCCCAAGGACTAACAAATAGTTGACTCTTTTGATCATGCCAATGGGGTTGTGTTTTTTCAACTTATAGAAATTGGAAAAAAAAAGGGAGAAATACAGAAAAAAAAGGTGGAAATGGAAAGTTGGTTGTGGTGCTCAATGGCTTAGAATATCAAAATGGGTTGGTCATTGCTGGCTTGGGTTTCGGAATTAGGTAGAGCGAGTGAGAGATAAAGAAACATAGAGAGGAGAATAGCATCACTGGAATTGTGTGGCGAGGACGAGCAAAAATATGGTGATGGCATGTGAATGGGGCTTCAAGTGCCTTTTGCATGGAGTTTTGGAGATATGGAGAGAGGATAGTGAGAGCTAGGGTGCTCAAGATGTCAAAAGGGAAGCCTGCATGAGATGCAAGCGATGTAGGTGTTGGAGTGAACAGGTAGTATGCAAGTGGAGAAGGTGTGCAGCTTGATTGGAAGAGCAAACATGTGAAGGTTTGAAAGAAGGGGTTCTCATAAAAGGCTACATATAAAATTCATGATTTGGGAAGGGGAACTTTCTTAATGAATTATATATGTGGGTTTGTTCCGACTCACTCATAGACTTCTTCGTTGTTTCGTGTATATTGTTGCTTGCTCAAAGACAATTTTTTTTTTCACAATCTAGGCAATATTGATATTTATATTTAGCTAATTTTGACGTTCAAAATGCATCGGTGCAATTCATCATGTAACAGACGATATTTGAGTGAATTTGAATGTGATAAAAAAAAACTCTAAACCAATTTGTGAAATGTCGCATTCATAATAAAATCAATCACAAAGGGCCCTTAAAAATTTCAAAACTCTGGATGCATCAACTGTCTATTTTACAAACGGATGAAATTTGAGTAATTTTGATTGTGATTTTAGCTATTTAAATCAAATTTGCATTATGCTGCATTCCATGTACAACATTGTCTTTATACTAGATCAAATCAATCATAGCGGGCTTTTTAATAATTTTGGCATTCTAGGCACATCAACAAAATCTATTTTGCAAACAAGTGAAGTTCAAATGCTTTCAATTTTCACAATGCATCTCAATGTCAATTATTATGGAGCAAAAATCATAGTTCAATATTTTGTCATGTTGCCACATTCAACCATGTCGTAAAGTAGCGGAAATATGAACATCAACAACATTAGGCACATTATCATCACCATTAGCAGAGAATACAATGAACAAGAGCAAAAGAAAGACATAGGATGAAAAGGGGAAAGATAGAAGTAAGCTCTAATTTTGCTGAATCAATTAAAAGATAGGTTATCCAACATAGCTCTCTAAACATTGGAGATAAAAATATGACAGCATTAGCGCGTATCTGTAAAATACTAATTCATCAATCTCAATTTCAAATGACATTAAAGGCTACTTATAATAATTTCCTTGCACCTAAGTGAGAAATTTACCCTCAAGGAGTCATTTGCACTAAAGAATTAAAATAAGAATGCTGAATGACATTATAATAAGATGGAGTGGCACAGAATGGCAACATAAGTAAACTAACTGTACACATGAAATTAAAAAAATATCCAAAAAGTTGTTTAGATGGTCACCATCATTTTCCTAACTATTTGTAGCCCACACTATAAATTGTCATTCTCCTTGAAATATATAAATTGTCATTCTCCTATAGCGTTACACAAGATGATAAATACATATGTGCTCACAAGTCTTGCTCACATTATGCTCATCCTTCTAAACTCTACATTCTTCTCCCAAAACATAGCCACAATACCATAATCTCTCAAAAAAGTTCTCTTTTGTAGTCAAATGTACAACTATTTTTACATATGTTCAGACAATGGTATCTTTAGTTTGCCAATCTTCCACCCTTTTTTTTTTGGGTGGGGAAAGCAATAATTTAAACCTCTAGTAGGATTTTAAAAGCAAAAGCACTAAACGAAGTGGTTGCTTCACACTTTTTTTCCTTTTTAATTCTTCCTTCAATAGGGCCTTTAGTTGTCTAATATATTGGTAAATCTTCTATCCTTCAATGGATTATAAATATTATAAAGCCCCAAAGGCAGCTGAATAAACAAGACAACAAAAGTTTTCCTAAGCATGTCACTAGTTCCTTTTAAAACGACTTAAAGAAGCTCTGACTGCATGCTATGTGGGACTAAGAAAGAAACAAAAAGTATTATGATAGCCCAATTGAAGCAAATGGCGAAGTTGTAAAATCAGGACAATGCAATAAGTAATAGCATTAATTTACTTATTTCATCAGTATGATCAATAATCAATCAAACGTATCTAATTTGTATTGGTATAAAAGCAATGCTGTTAACAAAATAGCTATTTATAAATGAATATAACATGGACAACAAATAGTTTCAAAAAACAAACCCAGAAATAGAAATAAAAAACCAATATCATAAATCACAAAATTGGAAGAATAAAAAATACATCCAAAAATTTAAAGCAATTACAACTAATGTGAAGCAGTTCACCACAAACTTAAACTCCATTTCCACCAAAAAAAAACCTAATATAATATTAGTCTTTTTGAATAAATTTGTGTAAACAATAAACAACATTTGAAATTCATCAATTAATCAACCGAACTTTTGCTACATCAAGAGTGAAAGATCCTTGTAGAATCCAATAAACTGGAAGTAGAATCATGTTCAACAAAAAAAATTGAAAAAGTAAAGTTCAGACAAAGGTGATTTATAATTTAACTGATTCACCAAATTAAAAGATAAAATAGAAAACAGCTTTTAAATGCCTCGTCAATAGCTTAAAATCATGAAACAAACGTTGTTTAAGCTCGTCAACTTAGCGAGAATGTTGTTGAATACATTTGGATAACAAGTCACAAAAAAATATAACATTGTCAGTGAAACCTTGAATCGATCCCAAACTACTAGAGAATGAATCAAAAAAACAAATATAAATCTTCAATTTTTTTGCCAAATGCTTTGACACGTAAAAAAAGAAAAAGTAAATGCAGGGGTAAACTTAATTTCAATAGCACAGAGCACGTTAGTATTAAAAGAATAAGTTTTGAATCTAATTAACATATCTTTAAATTATGAATTGTGAATTCCCGCATCTAAGCTTTTAAATGCTTGATGGCAGTTTACAAGAAACATGATAATGGAACTGTAAATCATAAATTATAAAAAGTAAAATTGAAAAAGAACAAAATAGGACAGACCATCAGAATGCAGAATAAAGGGAAAGTTTATTGGATGTGACCTACTGAAGCATACCATGAGTTCGCTGTCTGTTTCAAGATAAAGAAGAGAAGCCAACTGCTCACCAATAAAAGGCTCCAACTCTTGGCAGTCTCGACTTATCTGAAACCATAAAAATTTATATGATAAACAAAACCTTTAAAGAGAACTCTACAGCATTGCTTCATTTGCCTACAAAAGAAAAACAGATGGTATCTACATAGGCCAAACTTGAAATTAATCAATACAAAACAAATAACATAAAATTGTTAACAATTTCAAAAAATGCAAATATATATATATATCATCAACAACA
>NW_018165088.1:180695-212512 GCF_001263595.1 Phalaenopsis equestris
AAAATAAGAAATGACACAATATATATTTATATATATAGTATTATAAGAACACTACGAAAACAAGGTCATTGCAAATACAATTTAGTGATCAAGTTCAGAGAAGTTCATAAAAAGAACCTACACATGTTCATGAAAATTACCATAATTTCTTAAAGATCAAAGCATCCTTTTAAAAATTACATCCATCAACTATCAATAATTTACAAGCATTCTGTCATACTCTTATATTTTCTTGAAGCACCGCGTAGCCTTAGCACACAAAAATGGCAAAGCCTTACTCGCCACTCACTATTACAAGAGGATAGTTAAGAAAATAAAATTTTGGAAAGGCAAGAAGTGAGAGTACGAGAAAATAACTTTGTTACTAAGAAAAAGCTTTAAAAGATTAGGACTAATACTCCACTTGTTGACCAAATGAGGGAGTTCCTTCATCAATTTATAGTCCAGGGACAACCCTCCAATAAAAATCTAGAACCCATCTCTCAAAAACACTCTAGAACACTATGTATCATCTCTAAAAAAATCATAATAATCATGAACTATCCTAAATTATTCATAAGACACGACTGCATGAATCTAGATACTTTTTACAACTTTACACTAGTCCAAAATATCCATAATATTATAGCGAGATCCAGACTATTCATGTAGTATCGAGAAGGCTCCAGAGAATTTCAAAATCTTGTAGATTTTTGTAACATCCAAAATCTTACAGTGCCTTCCCGAGCCTTCCGTATGAATCTAGACTTGTGCAGAACCTTATGGAACTTTCTAAAACACAATGAATATTTCGAAATGATTCCAAAAGATATTGACAATGCTTGTCAAGTCAAAACCAAGAAAACTTGGTTAACCTTATTGATCATTAGCAAGGTATAACATTCTCCTCCATCTATGTTTGTAATGCCCTCATAGCGCCTTTTGTAAGTGAAATTCTAGATCTCAATCTTGTAGTGCCACTGGTCATTCTTAGACTTCCAAGTAACTCCTAAGTCAAATAGTATCTTCCATCTGGTTCCATCTGCCACTTGGTTTCATTCATTCGTGGACTAGTGATTAATAAGTCTGGTTTTCGGCTTAGCTGCTTTACTACCATACTCACCCCCTCTTGGTGATCCTCAAGCAACTTCATTGAGGAGACATCTTTGTGTTCTTTGAAGACTACTATTATCCCATTTGGCATGTCCTTTTCAATCTTTGGCTCCTCATCAACCACATTAAGAAGAGTCATGTGATAATATTGCCTCTTTGGATGCCTGCCTTAAGCTTAATTTGACATTCCTTATAAAACCTTCCTCAAATTCCAGTGTTGACAGTCTATGAATAGTCCTCTTCTGTGTAGCTCTGCTACCATCCTCAGCTTTTGTCCTTTCTTGATAACTTGTGTGCAATGATTATATAAAGCTTATCTTCAAGGGTTGTCTCCTACCTAACGAGGACCTCTGCTTAGTTCCTTACTCCTTTCCATAGTGAAGTTTGTTGAGACATTGTTCACATGTATCTATTTCTCCTACGCATAGCTCTAGCCCCCATGAAAAATTGTTATCTCCCCGAGCATTATTCGATCCCTCAAAGGTTTTATGCTTTGGCGCCTCAATGTGCCTAACCTTTTTAGTCGACTAATGAATTTAGTCACTAATGTGTGCTTGCATAAGGCCACATCCCCATGCATGCATTTAAAGTGTAAGCACCCCACATTTCCAATTCAAGGGCTTGACACATTTTGTTGAGTTCCCCATGAACTCTTCATGCATCTTCACCATCTTATCAATCAAAGACATCTCTGGTTGGAGCATAACTTTCCTTATTGCAAAATGGATGGTGGAATCTTCCAACTCTAGGATTTCACGATGTCGACTAAAGCATATCATTCACAACCTCCTACACTAGAGAGAGGCGTGAATCAAGGTTAAAGATCATGTCATTAGACTTCCTCCTCAGCATTGATATCGCAAGATCACATTACTCCTCATGACTTTGATCTCATGGAAAAAAACTCCATGTCAAAAATTTTGAATGCTATAACTTGATCTGCCGCTTTTTACAATGTCTAAACAAAGCTTTCAATACCACTTAACTCGGAAATCGACTAGGCTCTAATAGCACTTGTCATACACAAGCAATGTGCAGTCTTAGCACAAGTAAATTGCCAAGCCATGCTTATCACTCACTCTCACAAGAGGCAAGAGAGAAATGAGATTGTGGAAAGGCAAGAATGAGAGTTGGATAAAAGAAATTTTTTTACTAAGAAAGAGTTTTTACAAGATTAGGATTCACTCTCCACTTGTTGACCAAATTTCTTTCTCTATTTATAGTCCAAGGAAGCCCTCCACACTACTCTAGAACTCACCTTCCAAAAACGCTCTAGAACACTATGAAGTATCTCAAGAAAGCTATGTAATAATCATGACCAATTCTAGAGTAATTTTAAAAAACTTCTACATCACTCTACACTACTAATAAACATTCATAATATTCTAGAGAGGTCTGGAGACTTAATGATTATTCATAAAGTATCCAGAACGTTTCAAAGAATTTTACATAATTGTATAAACTTATAGATTATTCTTGTAACTTATAAAATCTTCCAAAGTTTTCCATATGAATCTAGACTAGTATAGAACCTTCTAAAACCTTCTAGAACACTGTGATTCTAGTTTGAGATAATTCTAGAAGATCTTGTCAATGCTTTGCCTGTCACAACCCAAAGAGTTCGGTTAACCTCATTAATGAATAGCATGGTTGACAATTGGCTCTCGTGCGATTTTTAATTTCAATAGAACAAAATACATAATTGCAAATCATGTGTATGAATTGCGCAAGTTTAGATCAAATCATACAACAGAGAAGAATAACTTTTCAACTTGCCCGAAAATTACTTCAACATCTTTAGTGCTATGTACATGTAGAGGATGTAAATGATATCTATAAATAACATTTTAGCCATGATAGTACATCAAAAAAACAATTTAGTATGAGATAGCATTCATATGTCAAGAAGAGTCATCAGTCACTTCTTTACCACTTTAAACACTAGGACTTTTTAACTGACAGAGTAATGCTACAAGGTCAAAACATCAACTATTGCAGATTGATTTAATTTAAAACCAATGAAAAGAAAACCACATCATTGGAGATATTTTCCACTTGAGTGAAATGGAATAGTCTTAGCGATAAGCTTTGCAACAACAATATGAACCATCAATATCATTCCTTGCAAGGACAATGCTTGGTTTTTAACTTAATTCAATAATTCCAAGCAATGGTTATAACAAGGATTCCATCTATCCTCTTCAAGATGTGTCAAATCGGGATCACAAATCATGTTCTGAAATTGAACTGACCCGAAACAGCTTAACCCAAATATTAAATAAATCAGAGTACAACCCAAATCTAACTCACCTTCAACCTGATTGACCCAAACCCGACCCACAAACCATATATATATAACAAATATTCAAGTCAAATTTGGATCGATTTTGGGTTGTTGGGTTAAATTCGATTTGGTTGGGTGTCTGCAAATTAAGTTTTTAGTCAATTTTGGGTTAGTGGGTTAACTTAAACCCGACCTAACAAATTAAATGTATTGAGATTTTTTATCTAAACCAGATCCAAAATATAATCTGGTCAACTCGAACGAAGATTTTTTAAAGTGGGGTTCAAGCCAAGTTGGCGTGTCGGGTCAATTTTTGACAGCCCTACCCTCTTCTATCAAAATACTCTTCATAAGATTGGGTATGTTTCCAATCTATTTAACATGATAGTAACAAATTGATAAACCGTTCATTATAAAAGAATGTAACCAATATATGTGGCTACAACCAATATAGAGTTTGGAGAGAGGTTGGTATATGTTAATACTACCCTTCCATTGCAAAGAGGAATTTTTATTGCTACCAATGAACACCAAGTCATAATGAATCATCTTCAGATTATCATTCTTCTAAAAGGCTTCATCCACACATTTTTCTACTATAAATTTTTCACATTTGCTTTATAATTTTTACAGTTCTTTTTTAGTAATTCCTTAGCAAGTAATTTTCTAAAAAATTGAACAGACAATTGATCTACATAATAGAGAATAAGAACATAAAATTTTTCAAGTTTTAATTTCCACAATAAATGAATGGGAAATAATATTTGAGCTTGAGTTTTACAGACCTTGATAGACACTCCAAAATTCGACCAGCTCAAACGTGATAACAAAAAAATAATTAGGGTACATGATGCACAAGTTATGCTAGAAACATGCCGCACAAGCCGAAAATCACTCAAATATTGATTGATTAGCAAAATAAGCTATGTCCAAGAGCATATTAAATCGACTAGAATTTAGAAAAGTTATTGAGAATATAGAAGAGAGATGGTTCATTAAAATGCAAGAAGTTCAGATATTAATATGGTCTGTTTCTAGAAATGTAGAGAAATTCGAGGGGCTTTTAAGAACATGGAGCATCTTTAAGAATTTCATGTTTAAATTCAATGTTCAACGGAAATAATTTCGTGGAGATTCCATGGCTTTTGTAAAGGGTTATTGGAGAAAGGAGGAGAAAAACATTCAAAGTGGTACTATTGTTAATGTGAAACGTAATCTTTTGGTTGCTGTTTACAGAACAATTAAACCTTTTATTAACTTTATTATTCTATAAAGAGATAAGGAAATGGGGTTTCTCTTAGTATTTGAGGAAAAATGTTTCTTTAAATTTATAAAAATGATACAGACCTGTAAACATGTTCCTCACTCAAAAGATGCTCTAGGAATAAAGTAAATATATAAATAGGGATTATAGTATTTCTAATAAATCAAGTATAAATTAGATAAATGAGAAATCATCATCATCATTATCCAATATTCCTTAAGTGCTTTTTGCTCAATTTCCTGAGCATGAGCATAAGGTCGGCATGGAATTTTAATATATCAAAATCTTTTAATACAAATATGAGAGAATAATAAGTTGTATAAAAAAGAAAAAAATTTCATCTTTAAATAATTAGAATTTTTTAATTCCTCAAAGCACAATGAGGTAAAAAATTCTAACGTTTATGAAAATGAGAGGAGGAATGAAAGGAGCATTAAAGGTTTTAAATCCTCAAAGCTCAAAAAGGTCTGAAATCCTAACATCAGTAGAAATGAGGAAAGGGAGGGAGGATAATTAAAGAAGCTTTAGTTATAAAAGATCATTAAAAAGGTCCTTCATAAAAAGAATGCAACAAAATGTCCTTATCAAATCAGCTAAATGAAATGAAAATCCAAAATAAGAAATGACACACATTTAACATTAAGAAATACAACATGATAATAATAGAAGTAAAAGTCACGATCAAGTATTATAAGATTTGGAGTCAAACAAATATCAATTCCACGGGCAACTAGAACTCAATCCTAAAGAGTTGAATTGTTTTAGGAACAAAAAAATTAGCGACCCTTTATTGGTTTGTTTAGCTTGTGAAATCCATCACGTGAAAAATCTTCCATGTAAAAGAGAAGGGAAATTCATCGCAAGGTAGAGATAACAAATAGAGTCCATCAAATGTGAATCCATCTAGAGGTGATAGAAGAAACAGAGGGACTGATCCATATGTAAAAATATCAACATTAATTTTTCCACAAAGATCCACCCACAAATCACTTTTAATCAAATCTAGATGAACTTTGGAAGCATAAAGATATTCATGCAAAGTACAATTGAACTAATATTATTGTTTTCATATTTGATAGACTTCTTTTCAACTAAGCTCATGGTTGATAAGGGAAGGTCAACAAATGTTGGGCCAACTAAGTTGAGTGGATCAAACTTAGCATGGCTCAATTGGGATTCATCGATCGAGTTGGATTGGTCAAGTTAAGTAGGTTAAGTTAGATCCAAGTCAACTAAATTGAGCTAACCAAAATTATGTTGGATTTGATTCAATTGGATCATGTAAGATAGCGAGACTGTTCTAGACTTAGTTTTATTACACGAGAGGTTAATTGGATAAACATAATATGTTTTGGTTTCTTAAAATAAAATAAAATAAAGCTCATATACACGGTCTCATTCATACTGTTTCATAAATAATATCTCTTCCAAGGACTAGTAAATTAAATAGATTAACAATTAGGGTAGCATAGCTAAAAAAGACCTATAGCGGCTTGAAGGTCAAATGAATGCAAAGACAACTTTCAGTTCAACATTGGAGAAGATAGAAGTTGATCGAAAGCGCTGTCGGTGGTAAGGTGTTCACACACTTCAAGCTGTAAATTAGTTCAACTATTTCTTTGCCATGTCTTTGTCTTAATAAAAAATTTTTACCCTCTCAAAAAGAGGTCATTCTCTCTCAATCTCTACTGACAGCAAAAAAAAGTGGCTGCCTTGAAATACATGGAAGATAGAAGAGAGTCCTACAATGTTCATAACTAGGAGATGCATGAAAAAAGAAGTGTTATAACAACGATAAGAAGTATTCCAGTTATCTTAAGCTTAAAATTTGGGCTTCAAATTCAATTAAGGCGATGGTTTCATAAACTATAGGTTTTTAGTTGTGGTTTGAACTCAAATGAATATTTGTTGCTAGAGAAAAAAGCTAAATTCAATTGTATTAGAATGGTTATAAGCTTCATAATTTGAGGAGGAAATTGAGGAGAGTAGGTCGAAGAGAGATGGGAATGCAAGAGAGAAACGGGGAAAGAATGCAATGATTCATAAACTTTGACAAAAGGCGTAACCAGATAAATGAAAAGAATGCAATGATTCATAAATTCAGCAGTTGAGCATAAGACCCAAATCAACTCAATGAAAATACTTTTTTGCACTAAAGCCCACATCTAAACTTTCTCATCAACTTACTCGCTTTCTCAGACCAAAGTTTTTTTTTAATATAAGTTCTCTTAATGCTAGGGCATCACCCATAAGCAATGTGTCATGATCATACCAAATTATGTGAGAAGTACATAAGAATTTACTAGAATATCATCCATGGATAATGTGCATTTACATAATATTAGGGACTATTTGGGATTAGGTTTTGATTTGAATTAAAAGTTGTTTGGGTATGACAGTTATTTTTTAAGAACACCACAATGTTAGGGAAAAAAGAGAAGGGATAGGTCTAAAGAAACATAAATAGAAGCTAAAAATGATCTGCAAATATAAGTCTAAACCTCAAGCAACATTTAGCAAAACTAAATAAAAAAATGAGTATTCCTAAAGCTGAACCTTAATAGTTGGGATAAAGCAACTGATGATTAATGATTAGATGGTGCTGAGTAAGTCAACACAATGATATTGCATCAACCTTGTTAGGATAATGTAACACAACGTTATTATTTTGCACGCTGCCTGCAATTTGGACATGCATATGAATAGGGCATAAAAGCGGTGGCAATCATCATAAACTAACCATGCATAATATGCTTTAAGATAAAAAAAATTGAAAATGTGCGATAAAATTGTAGATGGTTCTATTTAGCATGCGGATGTAATTTCGCTCCGAAATGGTGTTTGGGAAATGGATTTGGCAAGGAAATGATTGTGAATAACATGGGAATAAGAAAATGGGAGTTCGGAAACATTTGGAAGAGTGGAGACATTCAGCCACAACCCAGCTGGAAAACAATGAGTCAAACAATGAAACAACAATGAGGATCCACCATTTGCTTCTGAGCAAAATACAACGCTTCCAACAGAAAAAGAATAAACACTCTAGAGAGCAAAAAACAAAAAAAAAATCTCCAAGACACAAAAACAAAAACTAAAATCCTGAAAATTGAAGAAAATAGCACATAAATAGGCTTCTAATAAAAATAAACCTAACTAGAAATAATGAAATAGGAAATAGGCCATAAATGGCATGAAATCTCGTTGAATTTGACACTAAGACAAACTTACTTGGTGTGGTCTTCAAGTGATTGTAGTAACTCTAACCGCGATATCCACTCGGGATTATAGCGAGATTCGTGATTCCACATAATCCCACGAAATCAGTTCACGCATCATTCTCCAGGTCTATGAAAGGCTTATTCTTCTTCTCTGGAAATACTCAGATCCCATTGTCTAATATTATTTCTTACAAAATACCTGCAAAGATTTCCAAAGTAGTGGTTCACCACTTCTATCCGACCACCTGCCTGAGGCTGCACCGTTAAACTAAACTGAAACATAGCATTTAATTTACTCCATAGGGTCTTCTAGAAAAAGCTCAAAAATTTTGCTTCTCTATCTGAAGTTATAACAAGCTAGACCTCCCTCAGCAATGACAACTTAAGAGGTGTATCTCTCAAAATTCTGAAAAACCACTTAGCAGGGGTCGCCCTGTGACTAGTATTGGCTCCTCGAGCTCATTACTATTGGACAACCAATGTTAGTCCTACTAATGCTCCTCTCAAGACCTGCAAAAATGATAGTTTGTGGCATCACATACTCAAACTCTTATATAAACGCTCATTATTTTGACTCTTTCAAAAGAAATAGCGCAATGTGTTTTTGCCATATTTGGTGAAAGAATATGTGTTCTTATAGCCATCATGAAATGTGCAACATTCGTAAAGTCAATGACAGTTTAATAAAATGTAATAAGTATTCTTAAGTATTACGTCACACCAGACATTCTCTTAGAACTTGTTTCCAATGAAAAATCTATTAGGCAACTCCTATCAACTGCAATCATATTCCCTTTCTTCAATCATGACAAAAAATATGTTTGGGTGTACTGTGTTTTCAGATTTAACTTGTCAACCATTTGGGTAGACACCATATTCTCACAATTATTTGTCTATGACTAGAGTGCACATATTTTTCTTGACAGTGCAACGAGTATGAAAGATATTATAGCAAAACTACTTTTTCTATCTTATAGCTTGAAAGACTCATCGAATCACTAACATATGTCCCTTATTGGCTAGAAGCCGATACTTCTCTGTGACATTCTCATTCTCTCATGTGTCATTATCCATTTTTTCAACTAATCGGGAAAGAGATCACCCTCATGGTTTAGAAATCAAACATAATATGCTCAAAGTTGTGACATTTAAAGCACCTCTCTAGCAAGGACAGATTTGGGTGTGCTAGTGGTCTCCAACTTTTCTCCACACTAAACCGATTTTTCCTGGGGAGGGGCCACCTTGTGTGCTCCAACAGTTTTATTCTTACTGTCTGAGCCTGGGGTTGAATTTTGTCTGTAAGGTATGGCGGTCACGTAGTGACGTTTCACCACTTTCAGAGCTAGGGTATGTACATCGAGTAAAAACCAATACGGCTTCAGTCACACCACATTACTGATAAATAGCTTCAATCCTCCAAGATATCTTGTTAATGTATGCTCCTTTGGTTCCACCAACTAACATTTTAACCTGTGCTGATTCAATTCAATTATAAACTCCTCCCTAACATAGGTTATGTTGTTTTATGAACATGTCCTGTCGGTAATGTGGGAAAAGATACTTAAGTTGGATATTCCTTTTCATCTTATATCATCTGGCCATCTCAATATTCCATTCCCTCTGTCCAAAATGTTTTAAGTTCTCCCATTATAAAGAAACATTCTTCCTGAGCTTGATGGTTATCAATTTAACTCTTTTGTCGCGGGAAACAACTTTGTACTCAAATATTTATTCCACTGTTTGAATTCACTCAATAAATTTATCTGAATTCAAACATCCGTCAAAATTTAGCAAGTCAATCTTCACTCCAAAATCACCCTCTACTCCTATACCCAATGTCGAATCAACGAAACATCTACTCTTCATCACTCGAGGCTTTTTGGTGGAAAAAGTTTTCTTCACCTCCTTCATATGTGTAATCACTCTTGTTGCTATGTGTAATTCCCCATGTTATCTTTTTTTAAAATCAGAGTCTCCATGGCAATTAGAGGATTTCATACTGCATGTCTTACATAGTAGATTTTTGAATACCTCATTGAGTGTTTTTCCAGGACAGCATGATGTCTCATTCTTCAAATTAAATTTTCGGCTGAAAGAGAAATGGTTTGAGGTGAGTTTAGGATCAGGGGGCTAGGTGGGTAATGTAGAGATAATATTTTTAGTGAGGATATTAAGTTATGTTGAGCGGAATATTGGTTTGAGAGGAAAAGATGACAAATCCCTAAACATTTAGGATTTTTTCGTGCCCTGATATCAAATGACACCAATCTAGGACTCTTAAAAAGTGTTAAGGAAGTAAATTTTGTGAGAGGTGGTTGTGGAATGATAAAGGAATGAGTCTATGGGAGGTTGACGGCATTTGGAAGGGGAGTGGACCCATTCGGCGGCTGTCCAACTACAAAACATCAGGTCTAATGGTGAAATAGCGAGATACAGATGACGAAGAGGATTTAACACTTCTTCTCGAGCAATATACAAACACACCACTTGCAAAAGAAAGATGATACAACACTCCAAAGAGTAGTAAATAGAGAATAAAGTCTCCTAAACACAAAAACAATAACTAAAGTCTCAAAATAGAAACAAATAACACATAAAATAGGCTCTTAATAGAAAATAACTAATTAGAAATAAAGAAATAGGAAATAAATAAAAAATAATAAAAAATCTCACTGAATTTGGCAATGGAATTCCCAGGATCCTTGTAACTCCTGACTCTGCATTATCTACTCGGGATTATAGTGGGATCCATACCGTGTCATGTATTCTATAAATAGTTGGTGACTGCTAAAACACCCAATGCCACATTATTCAAGTAGTACAATGACCACAAATTCCCACTGCACTAATAAACTGCAATATACGTACCACTGACTTAAGAAGAATGAATCCATAACGAAGAATAATAAAGCCATTCACATATAGTTGCTGACAACAGTTATTTCTCAAGCATATTCCTTGATTCAAAAAACAAAAGAAATCTGATAAACAAAGACTAAATGCTGTATTTTATGCTTGCAGTTATCGATGACTATAAACAAATATAATCTATATATACACCATCTTGATATGTGCATTAATTGTTCATTTGCAGATTGTAAATTGGACAAAGAGATGCATGTGCAAAAAGCTTTAAATAAGAGTTAGAACATATATAAATCATTAAATATGGACTTGAACTCAAACCAGGGAAAAAATGACATAATAAAACGTTGAATTGTGAATAAGAATCTCATGATAGATATTTTTATCTAATTTTACGATGCTGAATATCTGGATCCTTTTACTAATAAGTTAAAAGCAGAAATCAAGCAACTAAATCAACAACACTCCCATTATAATAATGTAGGCATCTTGAGTATCAAACCTTCACTGGTAGGTTGTCATTGTAGGGATTCCTCAAATGATGGGTCTTATTGAAAGACAATTCACACAGCTGAAAAAAAAAAGTCAGGAGGTCATTTTCAAAATTAGAAACATGATGCCAAATACCACAGAAAATATGAACAATGCAAAAAAAAGCAAGTCAACATATATAATCTAATTGAACTTGCAGGATATGGTAAGAAAAAGTCAAAATAGGGCATTAGTTAACATTAATTTCCACAGCTCTATACTGACCAGAGCAGAGGATAACCAGAATCAGGGGCATATCAAAGTCAAACAAGATGAGCAATCCATAGGTATGGTCCGAAGAGCATGCTGACTTTTTCAAATGTACCTTGACTTTCCAAGTGCATCTTATCTAAAGTCGGTTCAATGTAAGCTAAGGGAAATTATATAATGAATTGGCTTTCAAAGTTATAGATAACATCAATATAGCAAAACTTCGTGGGAGAAGTTCATGAAAATTTTCGGTTCACCCATTTCTTTTTTGCTGTTGTAGTGGGAGCAGGAAAAAGCATAATATGTTGATTAGCTCAGGGAGAGCTAATTTAGTCCTAATAGATAGATAGGGGGAGTTGGATGTTTAATATCCTACTAAATGCCCAAGGTGGTGTCTCAATCCTGTGTCCCAAAAAGTTTGTGCATGCAGACTCATGGATGCTAATCTCCAAAGCAAGCACGACGCCCTTGATAGCCATGGATTTAGCCATTAGCATAGGAATGCATATCAAGGAGATATGGAATTTCCAAGACTCAGGTTGGCGACTGCAAAACACAAAATCAATTTCTAACAATGCCTACTTGAGACCATAAGCAGTGGAATTTTATACACTTCGGGTCCAATAACAATCAATCCACCATGGGAATTTCAAAAATCTACCACGCTTTATAGCCAAATTCTACAACAAAATAAAAAATAGCTTCAAAAAATGTAAATGTTTCTTAAATGAGTATTCAAGGTTTCTCTTCTGCTAAAAGGCATTTTTTTGTGGCTTTTACTTTTTATTAGCCCTCTTTCTCTAACATGTAGTAGTAAATTAGTCTTTTTCATCTGACAATTATTAGAAATTAAGCAAAGTTAGAATTATAATTGCTGCATCATTCCTAATTATTTTGTATACAGAACTCATATCCTATTACAATTTTTTAAAATGTTCCCACTTGAAACTACACTAAAACTAAATATTCTATGGGGGATGAACTTCAAAGTAAAACTACACCTAGAACTCTTACAATAATAATAAATAACAACAACAAGCCTTTATCCCGCTGAGTGAAGTCCCCTAGTACCCTCTACTGCAAAAAAAAAAGGAACTATATAAAGATAAATTATCTTTCCTTTTTTGAAGAAATATGTAATTGTGCCTCAAGTGAATGATTTGGTAATGTGAGTGTGTCGGTCAACCTCATTAATGAAATAGTGAAGATTTCAGTAGGAACGCGATATGCAAACTGAGAACAAGGACAATTCAAATTGTTAGATGATTCAAATTTTAGCACTTCGTGATTGAAAGATAAAGATACTTCCCAATAGTTAAGATAAAACCTATGATGAATGATGAATTGTGAATCATCATCATGACACAGTTGAACAGCAAATAGGGTAGAGAAATTCATTAAATAAAAGGTAGATTAACAAGTTTCCATGACGCCGAACTCATTCAGCATGTGTGGGCCATGAAAAGAAGCTACCAAATAAGAAAGAAGGATCAATTACATGTTGGTTCCTAAAATTTAGATCTAATTACTGATTCACCAGGATTTGAATTCTAGCATGAATATAAAGAAGTATGTGGATACTACGGAACATGAGATTTCGCATTTGGTTTGAATCACAATTTAAAATTGCAAAATTTAGGACAAGCCTTGAGGTGCATCTCAATACAATTCATCCCCAAAAAGAATTGAGGCGCATGCCTCCAGATATTCAATAAAGCATGCCTTGCCCCATTATATTTGAGATGAGCGCTCTTAGGTTTTTTTTTTCTTTTTCTTTTTTTAATATTCTACTAAACCAGCCCACCCCACTAATGCCCGGCCCTCACCCCCTTCTCCCCTCTCACAACGCCTCCTAGCCTCCTAACTGGCAGCCCCTACAGCCACATGTTGCTTATGCTATCGTCACCGCTTGTAGCTTCCGCCACCGCCGCCACCTACTAGTTGACCACCTCTTACCATGCATGATCGCTACCCTCATCCGCAATTTACCCTCAAACATACACAAATCATTCCTAGTGTTATAGCCGCCACTGCTTACTGTTTCCTCCACCATCGCTACATTCCTCCGTTGCCACTTTTTACACATAATCTCCCCTCTCACACATATACTAGTCATCTCTAGTGTCATTGCCACAACCATCTTGTCCCCTCCCCCGCCGCTAACATATTATTGCCACCCCCGCCCCCGCACTTCTCCCCGCCCCCGCCTTCTCTTACCAAGTTTTCTTCTTCAACAAGGATCTCTAATTTCTCCACAATCACTAAACCTTTTTTAATTTGTTTTAAATATTTGCACGTTTATCAATTTTTTAAATTTTTTTTAAATAAAAAGCTTCCATCTAATGTTTTGTTAGAAATGATGGGAGGCAAAAAGGAATCCACAATGGGTCATAGAAGCAATCTCCTCTGGAGCAATAGTGTGCAAGTAGACATTAAGGCAACAATAAGACATGTGAAGCGCAATTGCCGCTAGAGCTATAAATGAACTAATGCACAAGATGAACAACTCAAACTAGGCCCCATTAATTCTCAATCAAGTTTATTCAAATTAGTAAATAAATAGGTTAGAATTTTTTTAAAAAAACTGAAAGTTAAATAAATCAAACTTTAAAAACAATCAAACTAGTTCATTTATGTTCACAAAGAAACTTATTTTTTTGTTCAACACATAACTTGTCAAATGCTACATAGTAAGATTAATGATAGCTCATATCATTTATAATTTATTATTTAAATAAAATTTGATTATGTAAAACCATTTAATTATATAATTAATAATAACATATAATAATTTAAGGAAATTTGCTTTCATACCACATTATGTTTACATATTTGCATATCAGGCACCAAAAGTTTGATATTTATATTTATAACACATTAGAGTAATAAACCTATGCATGAAAATGTGTATTTAACATATAAAAGACTGTGATATAGTATTTTTTATGTGATTTTATAAATTTGAGTCATATGCATGTACATATGACTCTTTAGGAGCTAGGTATGTAAATACATAAGAATTGTGGTATGTATGTAAATGCCCCTATAATTTAATATCAATACGTAATATAATTGAACACAATTTTTCTCATTTCTTTATTTCAGTGACCTAATTTATTTTTACTTATTTAAATTATTTATTTACACAAAGTTTACTTAAAAGGTATATATTATCTTATTTAATTACTATAATCTAGTAAGACAATAATTCAAAATTTATTTGATTGGTTATTTAGATTTGTAAAATTATTTGTTGATAACTTTATATTAAAAGTCAAGTACATACTCAATTTTTTACTATTTTGTTAACTTATTGAAGTGCTCATTTAAATAATATAAAAAAGCCAAGTATATTTATTATAAATTTAGCAAGTATGAATATACATGTGAAAGTTCAACTCAAGCAAGAGCCAAACAAAAACAACTTATAATATAAGCTAATTCGTAATATACACAGTTTGCGTTGGCTCAATTACAACACTAATTATTGTGAGAATGTAGTCAAATGAGTTATAAGCATGAAAGAAAACTACTATGTTAGCAGTTACTATAGGGAGATCACGGTCATGAAGACGAAAAACTACAGCTCAAAAGATGTTCTCAAAGCATGCTCAAAAAATGTTCCTAAAGCATGCAAAACAGGCACACAGATGTGTCGGCATGAATATTGAGAGATATTTCAATAAAAATATCATTCCATTCAATGTGGCAACTTCCCTTCTTACTTCAATATGATCCACTCCATAAGCGCTAGTGATTGAGGCTTGAAACCCCTAAGCATATATGATGGGTAAGAATGTTGAAAAATGAGTTGAGTAATACATAGAAGGCATAGAGAATAATAAAAGGACTTGGGAGTCAAAGTGAAGTAACAATTATGTCTAATGGGTGATCTGATATCAATAATTAAACTTTGATTAACACTTTAATTAATAATCCTATGACGTTATTTTCGTGATAAATGTAGATGAATCTATTCAGTTGAAAGGTGCAAATTATGTTTGTGGACAGTTTTATAAAATGGTAGAGGAGACTAAAAAGCATTTGATGGTCCAGGTTGTGACAAATAATGTCAAAGCTTATAGAGCGGCTGGGATTTGGGAATAACTTGATAAAGAATTGAAAAACATCTATATTAGACACCTTGTGCTACAAACTGCATATACATGATTTTAAAAAAGCTTGGCAACTTATTCTAGCATTAAAATGCACTTGACCAAATCAAAAAAGATTAATAAATCCATTTACAATTTTTCTGGATATTGCCTTTGAAAAAAAAAATTTCTAAAAAAGAACCCGCTATGCCACAACAAGATTTGTTACATCTTATTTGACTCCACAAAGCATGTTGAAAGCTAGACAACTAATGGAGGCAGTGATTACTTCTACTCAAGAGCTTTAGTTATGCGTGGGAAAAAAAAGTAGAGAAGTAAAGAGTCAAAAATTTTATTTTAAGTGAAATATTTTGTTCAAGTATTGAATATGCAATAACAATTATAAGACCAGTAATTTAAATTTTGAGGACAGTGGATATAGAGAAAAAGCCAGTCGCAAGCTTTTGCTTACAATGCAATGGATAAGGCCAAGAAATTAATAGAGCATAAATTAAGAGAAGATTTAGGATAATTGATGACAGATATGAGTTTTAGCTCCCCCGTCATCTACTTGTTGCTAGATATCTCTTTAACCCTCAAATACTGAATAAAGTATATCAATCCTAAGATAAGTTGGGGCAAGTCCAGTAAGGTAATAGCCATAACTTTGGAGGAGATGAGGCCAGTTATAGGGAGATTTGGGATCATCAATGAAACTGGGAGTTTCAGTTCCACAGTCATTTGCATATTGCTAGATATTTTCTTAACCCTAAAATACCGAAAACAAGTCTACCAATCCTAGGATCAAGGTAGAGTTATACCATTACATAAATGGCTTCACCATTGACCCAACTCAGAAAGTAACTGTTGATATTGTTTCATTTATCTGTAGCAAACTAAAGATACTGTTACAAAATATTTTCAAATAATATTTAATATTTAATGATTTCATTGAAATAAAATATGATACTCCAAATTCTAAATGTTTAAGTTCTAACTATATTATTTCCTTTGTCTGAATATTTGATCCAATAACTGACGACACTCTAGAGCTACAGGGTTCTGTTGCTAAGGTATTTGCTATGAAGATATTGGAATATACATGTTAGCTATCTGGATATGATAGCAACTTGATCACATTTAACCAAATTCACACAAAAAAGGAAATTATCTGACAAACGTAAGTATGCACTCCTTAGTGTACATTATGCAGACAATAATCTAAAAAAAAATGAAGAAAAAAGGGTTTGTAAGATGATGAGAATGTCCTCCTATATGAAAACATGTCATCAGATGATAAATAATTTATATATGATGACAATGAGGTCACACCATATGAGTTTCAATAAGAAGATTTGAATGTTGATTTCTTCTATAAAGATGGAAATAAAACTAGTATATCTAGCACGAAAAAAACAAAAGATAAAAAAGGTATCTATTGAATTTAAGTTTTTAAAGTTGACTTAAAATTTAATTAATTTAGTTATTTTTTATTAATACTGTCATTGTCAGTCCCAAGTCCGGATATGAAAAGTGAAGGGTTGCGTTAGGTAGTCGACAACCAGCGTAAAAACTTGTCAAAAAAATCATGACATTAATCCTTTTGATCATTGTGTAAGTGATAAGACATCTCCTGAAAGCGACGCATTGTATGGTTTGAATATAGTGAAAAGTGTGCAAGGGTCGCTACACCGGCGCCCAGCTGTAGTGTCAAATAAGCAAATATTTTCATATTACGGACGAATGCAGGTAAAAAAGCTAATCCATGAAACTAATATTAGGATAAGATCTTAGAATAAAGATATTCATACTGATAAATTAATAGAATTAGTTGATATTATGATTCATGGAAAGATAAATAGCTTACGTGTTCAAGAAACTAAATGGGTTGGAGAAAAGACTATGGAGATTGATAACTTAGGTTTTAAACTTTGGTATTCAAGTAAGAGTTGCACTAAAAATGGGGTACGTGTAATTATGGATGAGAGCTTAAAAGCTAATGTTGTAAAAATTAATAAAGTTGGAGATAGAATTATAGCTCTTAAGATTATAAGATTATTGTTGATACTAAGCTAAGATTTTTAATATTAGAAGTGCTTATGCTCCTCAAGTAGGTTTAGATATAGGTTCTAAAGATAAATTCTGGAATGACTTAGAATGTCTAATACAAATGATATCTCCTGAAGAATGATTTTTTATTAGAGGAGATTTAAATGGACATATCGGTAGAGTGGTAGAAGATTTTTGAAATATTCATAGTGGCTACGGTTTTGGAGTGATTTTGCTTTAGCACATTGCTTTAGCATATGATTTTGTTATTGATAATATTTTATTTAAGAAAAGAGTTGAGCATATTATTAATTATAAGAATGGAGCTAATAAAACACAAATTGATTATTTTCTTATAAGAAGAAGAGATCGTCGAAAATATAAAAATTGTAAGGTCATTCCAAGTGAGGATTTAAGTACTCAACATCGATTGTTAATTCTAGAATTTAAGATGAAGAGTTGTAAAATAAAGAATACTAGGAATTCTTGTAGGAGAATTAGATGGGGGTACCTAGAAGAAACAAATAAAATTATTTTTATGAGTAAAATTCAAGATTTCAAAATTTGGGATGTTCATGAAGAAGCAAATTCTATGTGGGATAAAGTAACAAAAACAATTAAACAAGTGGCAAAAGTTATACTTGGAGAATCAAAAGAAAAAATTTCTATAAATAAAAATAGTTTGTGATGGAATAATAAAATGCAAAAAAGATAATATAAGAAAATTTGTTATAAAAATTGGTTTAAATGTAAAAGCTTAGCGAATTAGGAAAAATATCAAACAACCCGTAGGGAGTCTAAAAGAACAATTTGTGATGCTAAAAAATTTGTTTCAAGTGATATTTATAATAAATTAGAAACAAAGAAAGGTGAAAAATATATGTATAAACTAGCTAAACAAAGAGGAAAAAAAAGTGAAGATTTAACTCAAAGTGTTTTTCTTAGAAAAAGATATTTGAAATAAGTGGGTGAGTTATTTTAATAAGCTTTTTAATGAAGTTTTAAGGAATACGATCGACCTAAGTGATCTTAATATCGTTAATAATAATAAAATGTTTCATTTTTACCATTGCATTAGTAAAAAAGAAGTTGAGGCTTTTAAGAAAACCAAGGGTGGACAGTCTGTAAGAACTGATGATATCTCAATTGAAGTGTTGAAATATTTAGGAGATTTGGGAGTTTCTTGGCTTACTAAACTCTTTAATATTATTTTGAAAACTAAAAAGATGCTTGAGGAGTGGAGGAAGAGTAATTTGGTCCCCATTTTTAAGAATAAAGGGAATGCACAAGAGTGTGTCAATTATATAGGAATTAAGTTGATGTGTCATGCTTCAAAATTATAGGAGATGGTGATTGAACATAGGTTTGGACTTATTACAAAGATTTATCATAATCAATTTGGATTTATGTCGGGCAGGTCAACTATGGAAGCTAGATACATTTATTGAGAGGTTTGATTGAGAAATTCAAAGATAATAAGGAAGATTTGCATATGACTTTTTTTGATTTAGAAAAAACTTATAATAAGAATCGAAAAGATATCCTTTGGAGAGTTCTTGAGAAAAAAGGTGTTGATATGACTTATATTCAAGTCATTAAAAATATGTATACAAGAACTGTTACTTGTGTTCGAACAGGAGGATTGACCAAATGTTTTCCTATTTCTGTTGGTTTGCATCAGGGATCGGCTTTAACCCCGTATCTTTTTGCTTTAGTCACGGATGGTCTTACTGGACACACTTACAGGATGTACCTTGGTTTATGTTTTTTGTTGATGATAGGAGGATGTACCTTGGTGTATGCTTTTTGCTGATGATATCCTTCTCATGGATAAGACGAAAGAAAAAACTCAGAAAAACTTGAATTGTGAAGGTCTATCCTGGATTCTAAAGGCCTTCGTTTGAGTAGAACTAAAACTGAATACATGGAATGTAATTTTAGTAGTAGTAGCTGTAGTGATAGAAATGTAACGATGGCTGATCAAATTATTAAAAGGTGTGAACACTTTAGATATCTCGGGTCTCTTGTTCAAAGTAATGATGATATTGATGAGGATGTTATAAGTAGAATTCAAGTTGGTCGGTTGAAGTGGATAAATGCTTCGAGTTTATTGTGTGATAGAAAAGTTCCGCTTAGACTGAAAGGAAAATTTTATAAGATGACGGTGAGAGCTGCAAGGCTCTATGGAGATGAATGTTGGCCTTTAAAAGAGAAACATAAAACTAAGTTAAGTGATGCAAAGATGAGAATGATTAGGTGGATGAGTGGATTTATACCTAGAGACAAAATGCAAAATGATTATATCCATGATAGGGTTGGTGTAGCTTCAGTGACAAACAAAATTTGAGAGAGTCGTCTTAGATGGTTTGGCCACATTAAATATCAACCATCTGATAATTTGATTAGAAAAGTAGATGTTTTAGATTCGACTTATGTTAAAAAAGACAAAGGAAGACATAGGATGACTTGGGCATATTGTATAAAAAATGATCTTAATTTATTAGGATTAAATGAAAATATGATACTAAAAAAAACGCAACGGAGAAAAAAGATTCATGTAGCCAACCCCACTTAGTGGGATAAAGGTTTTGTTGTTGTTATTCTTAATTTTTTTATTAATTATTACAATTAGTTATTAAAAAAAATTGAGATTGAAAAAAATGAGTAAAAATGAGAGACCTTTGGAGTTAATCGAAGATGAAGCAGAGGAGAGAGATATTCATTATGATGGTAACTACAATAAATACCTCCCGAGAGATAGTGTTACGAATTTTTTATTATTTTTTATATTCTTACTAGGATCTATGAATATTGCTATGTTGGACAACAAAAGTGAGAATTTATTATGCGACACTAATTTGTTTTACTTTGCATTCATAAATCATGTGTTACTTTCATTTGACATATCATGTTATTTTGATTAGTTGATGTATACACTACACTTCTCTTTACGCAATTTGTTACATAATATTTTCTGACTTGCATAATTTGTTACCTATGTTAAGATTCTAATATCTTTCTATAATATATTTATAGATTAGGATACAAATATAATAATTCTTAACTTTATTTTAACTCTAAGCAATTTTTAATTATGAGGCTTACGACTCAAAATGCCTTGAAGTATCACCACACCTCACGGATGAAAAACACCTCAACACCCAATAAGGTAATTTTAAACCTCAATTTACATGGATGATTATCTTCATTTATGATAAGAGCATTACAAGATCATCAAGATTTATTGTCAACTGAGCAAGTCTGACTTTGTCCTAGGTGATTTGGTCAAAAGAAATTAGAATGTTAGTAGCAGTCAGGTGAGGCAATACATGACTGAATGCATAGTACAAGGTAATATAGTAACTCATTCAAACCCAACTAATACTAAAAAATAGCATAAAAGACCTAGATTTGATAATCAAACGTGAGCTCAAGACCCAAATGAGAAACATGAAAACTCATGGCCTATATGTAATTGATCCCAAACCTCAAAGACTTCATATTAATTTATTAAATAAAACGTTGCATAATAATTTAAAAGAAATGACGCAAGTACAAAGAAAGAAAAAATTAAAAAAAAAATAAAACATAAAAATATTAAGAAAGCTACAAAGATAAACAATTAAGGTAGAATGGACATTATACCTTTAGCCATTTGACCGAGAAATTCCGGCCATAGTGAGCTGTTCCATGTGCATATTTCCAATTGCCTCCACCAATAAATCCACCAATTTTAGAAGTCATCTTTGCACAGCCCTTTAAAATCGAATGACAAGAATTTAACATTTAACCATTCAATAATTCTGATAATTGAATGTATTATATAATATCAAATCAATTGCACTTGATTCCAAATTCATGGATGAATTTGCACTTGATTCCAAATTCATCCTTCCAAATTCATGGATGAAATTGGAAACAAGTGAATTTGTAATATAATATCAAATCATTTGCACTTGATTCCAAATTCATGGATGATCCAATGATATGTGGAGTGTTTAAGGTACAAGCTGGCATGACCATGCCTACCTGGAAATGTCGAGTACGGTTGATTGAGAATATCAAAATAACATTCTCTATAGACTCAAATGCTTCATTAAGTTTAGCCTCATTACTCCTTTGGGTTGCCCAAACACCTTGCTGAACAGAAATTTCCAGGTTTTCACGATTGCAACTTTTAACAATAAAGTACCTAGTTTTCCACATTTCAAAATGAAAAGGATTTCTTAGAAACAAATTGGAAGAACCCCCAAAATCCATTGAAATGAACTTACATGAGAATGGAAAAAAGTCATGCTTAAAATAGCACTTATTGAATATTGTATGCAGCACTCTAAAAATGCAACAAAAAAAACCAACAAATTAGTCAAGCAAAGAAATGCCAATTGCCTACATTCAAGAGAAAATCATGTTGAATTCCATTAATTCCAACGGTGAAAGCTGCCACCTAGAATACAACATCACAAAAAATATCAATGTAAAGATTATTAGCCAACTTGTGCCTTAGTATGCCAAAGGATCCTATGGCCAAGAGATTCTCAAAAGGTCCCTCCCAATCCCTTTTATTGCTAAGGAGAGAAAAAAAGAAATTTGAACGCAAGAAAAGAAGAACCTGCCAAACCTGAACTGAACAAAATAATTAATCATATTCTAGAATAGCTTTAGGTAGGCTCCTATTCCAACTTTATTTGGAACAGGTTATTCAGGCTAGTTCACACCTATGGAATTTAGTTCACTCAAACAGAGCCAAATACTATGTCCAAAGTTAATCTTAAAATCATATGCTTGCGTCACAAAGATGGACACACAAAAGTAACATGCATCGATGAATGAACGCGTACAATAATGCTTTATACCAATCGCCAAATTAACAACTGCTACAAATAATTACTTTAGAACTTTAGATTATACAAACATACCAATAAAAAAATTAGACCCAAATTCAGCTAACAAATTAGACTTAAATACAAACCAATCCAAACAAAAAAATCAATTCTGATCTAGTAAAAACATTTTTTGAATTGATTGATGTTTGTAGTCATTAAAGGTTTGGACAAGAACAGAAAAATACAAAGCTAAATGCACTATAATTGATATCACACCTAAAAAGTAAGCGGGTAAATAAAGAGTGACAGAATGGCTCTGCACTACAAAGATGAATATGCAACTCCAAGAAAGTATCACATAACAAAAACAAATCTTCACCAAGTACAAGTTATCCTTTAGGATATAGATCGCCGAAACAAATGTCTTAATAAGTTTTTACAAATCCTGGGTTGTTCTAGAAACTCCAAACACACCTAGATTGCCCTGGAGGAAGAGGTGATGCTGTCCTATTAGGTTGATTAGGCAAGCCATTGGTAATGCTCTGGACCTGATTTTCACTACAGTTCTGTTGTTGCAGTTGATGTGATTGCTGCTGTAGTTGTGAAGTTTCTTGTTGTTGAGATTGTTGACCTTGGGGTTGCCGCTGTGAAATTAGCGGTTCAACCGAACCAGGAGATTTGAGTTCAGCTGATTGATTTGTTACAGCAGAACCTTGAGGAAGTTGAGACTTTTCCATCTGTTGATTATACCCAGTATTCCGGTGCTGAAAAAATCTGTTTGAAGAACCATAATTGAACAGCTGCTGAATCTTCTGAAAGACTTCTTCAACAGGAGGAGGAGGACCGGGGAGTTTGGCATGTCTATAGCGACACTCAGGACCATTCGGGCAGAATCCAAATTTATACCTGCATAATTGGAACCGAGCATCAGTACATTTACACAATAATCTAAAGGATTTAATGCATGATTTTTCAACAAATTTTACGATGACCGTCGACTACCTAGCGCAACTCTCCATTTTTAACATCGGGGATTCAGACTTGGCAATGGCAGTGCTGAAAATTGATAACCAATTTAAAATAAATCTATGAAAATATTTTTATAAAAATTAAGACTCTCTAAAGTCACTTTTAAAATAAAAATAAGGACTCTTTCTATCTCCTGGATGAGGTACATAATAGAATTTACCAACAATCAAGACTCCTAAGTGCTGATGCACTCTCATAACATGACCAAACTAACATGCATACAAAAAAATTACTTAGGAGCAGACAATTTATGATGCATATATCATTCCTAAGATAAAATTTCTTAAGTGGATGAATTTTTAATAAGCTTAGGGGTCATCATGTGATAGGTAGTAATAGCCTTGACCCAAACAGAAAACTAAGTCCAATTAAATAGCTCTAGTTACAGCTAACTGGATTATCTTTTCCCCTCTTCCGTAGGTAAATTCTTACAGTTCTAAGAATTACAAGTCATGCATCATCCAATCCATTACTTAGAAACAGTCTTTATAGTAGATTTTGGTTCTCTTTCATTAGTTTGACATCATTTAATTAATTTTGGATAATAGAATTGATGATCGTTGATGGAATATATAGTTGTGCTGGGTCAAATACCTTCACAGTGAATTCATTTCGCACTTGATAACCTGTGATGATGGGCCAATTAAGCCATATCTGTTGCTATTTCTATCATTGTCCCGGATTTTTCTTTCCTTCACTCTATAACCCCCTTTGAGCTCATTTTATTCCTTCAGAGTATTTGGTAATCCAATAAATATTATATTCTCATTAAATTTAGATGCTTTATCCTCTACCTTATAAATGACCAGTCATTCGCGCACTAGCACACTGGATTAAATTTGTTGGCATGGTCTTATTATTTTGCTCATTATTGCAATTGAATATAAAGTTGCATTAACACATAATCGTGATTTTGTGTTATCACTGAAAAGTATACAACCTAGAAGGAACATAATTAACACATAATTTATTGGGTGTGTTAAAGATATGTTTAAATTATTAAAGAAATGTATAATTAAGCAACGACTTCTCAAGTAATCAAAGGTTTTTAATTATAATAAAATTAATCAAAGATAAGCATTGAGTCCATATATTTTTTATATTGTATATAGAGATGCGCAATCCAAATGAGATGCTTTGATGAATGAATTTTGCAAATAGATGACAATATGACTTTAGTTAAGACTGTTATTAAAATAGAAAAATATCTTGAACACATAATATGATAAGATGATAACATGGATGTGTATACAGATGTCCATGATCATTTATGTTATATGAATTTGAGCGTTAGTGAATTGAAAAGTCATTGATAATTAAATTAGGAGTAGCATAATGAGAAAGTTAAAATGTCTGTGTGGCAAAATTATGAATGATGAATTAAAAAATGAATATATAATAGAAAATTTTAGAGTAACATTAATATAAAGTAGTTGAAAATAGAATTAATGGTGAGGATATGTGCAATGAAAGGTAAAAAACACAACTATAAGATAAGTAGATATAGATAGTGACATAGGAATAGAAAAAACAAGGAGTCATAATAAAAGAGCATTTGAGAAGAATAGGTTTAACATTATAAACATCACTAAAAAAGAATAAATGATAAATGAGAATTTATAAAGTTGGCTCTAAATAGTATGAAGAAGGCTAATAAGATGATGTCCATTATTTTCAAAAACACAAAACTGTCAAGTTGATCCTACATTTAAGTCAACAAAATTGGACATTTCAGTTAAATCAATAGTTTAACCATGTTCAAAACTCAGTAGAATTCTTATCATTTTCTCAAATCAAGAAAAAATAATCTAACAGGGAAAGGTCCCCAATACCTAAAATATTTGTAAGTGGAAGTTATTGGAGATATTCACCAAGGCAATACTCGGTTCCATTAGTTATCTTTGAATACAAGTGGGGGATTACTATGAAACATAACCAAATGTCATCATTCCATAACTTCTCACACTATTCCACCACTCATAATAAGCTGCCTTCAACATAGGTATTTACCTACAATTATTGATATTCAAGAGATTGTCACTGCTTATCACCACTGTAGGTCTTATAAAAAAGTCAATGCTTGATGGAATCCAATGCGACCACTATCACAAAATAAAGTAACGCCCCTATGATTTTCATCAAATCTCTAGTTCTTAAATTCCACTAATTGCAAATAAAGTTTAAAAACACACAATTAAATATTCAAATTTTTTTTTAGGAGGTGAGGCAAATGCTCCAAAATTATTTAGGCATATGCCTCAAACTTAAAACCCTATATTAACTAAAAATATGAAAAAATAAAATATTTGAAAGTAATCCTCAATGATGAAAATTTAAGTTTGATTTCCTCCCAATAAAAAATTTAGAAGTAATAAAAAATATTTCAAAATAATATCATATAAAATATATAAATACTCAATAATAAGCAAAATATCTAAGATTAACAAGTAAACACGTCTCAAAATAAGCCAGTTTTAACTTATGTCTCGTAATTTAAACTAGTTTTAACATATGGCCCATGGATTACTTAAGTATGCCTCTACCCTTCTTAATATAGTCAAATCTAAAACATCTACTCTCCTAACTGGGTCATCAGATGATTGACATTTAATGTGACCAAACCATCTAAAGCAACGCTCTCTAATCTTTTCTGCCTCTGGAGCTACTCAAACCCTTTGACAAATATATTAATGCCGCATTTTGTCTTTAAGTGAGAGCCAACCACTCATCCTCCTAAGCATTCTCATCTTAACAACACTTAACTTAATTGTATGCTTCTCTAATACAAGCCAACATTTTCATGTTTTTGTTGCAGGTATATCATTTTTAGGTATTTGGAGCAAAAATGACAAAAAAGATAAAATTTGGAGTCAAAACAGCGAATTTTGGAATTCTGACAACCTAATTGTATGCTTCTCTTATACAAGCCAACATTTTGTATTATAAAGCATTGTAGGTCTCACCACCATCACATATAAATTTCCTTTAAGCCTAAACGACACTTTTTTTCACACAATAGGCATGATGCATCCCTCCACTTCAACTATTTAACTTGAATTTTACTAATAACATCCTCATCTATATCATCATTACTTTAAACAATAGACCCGAGATATTTAAAACAACCACCCCTTTAATGACTTGATCACCCATTGTTATAACTCTGACATTAGATCTACTACTACTAAAATTACATTTCAATTACTCAATTTAGATCTACTCAAACAAATGCATTTAGACACTAAAGTTGACCTCCGTAATTTACTTTATTCCTTAACTCTCTCTAATCTTATCCACAAGAATGATATCATCAGTGAAAAGCATACAACAAAATGCATCTTCCTGTAAATATTCTGTAAGAATATCCATAATTAACGCAAAATGATATGGGTTTAAAGTTGATTCTGATGCAATCCAATTGAAATAGAAAAATATTTAGTTAATTCTTATTGTGTTTGAATACAAAAAACAACTCTAATATACAGATCATTATTAACTTGAATATAAGAAATATCAACACATCTCTTTCTAAAACTCTCAAAGTACTTCTCCTGAAACTTTATCATAAGTTTTTTATCATAAGTTTTTTTTTACATTAAAAAAAAAAAAATCATATGTACATCCTCCTTACTCTCTTTGTACTTCTCCAGTAAAACTCTCAATAAATATATAGCTTCCATAACAGATTTGTCCGGCATGAATCCAAACTGATTTTGAGAAATTTTTATACCATGTTGTAACCTATATTAAATTACTCTCTCTTATAACTTATAATATATGAAATATTAACTTTATTCTTCTATAATTTGCACACTCATGCATCTCTTTTATTCTTAAAAATAGGAACTAATAGACTCTTTCTCCACTCATTAGATGTCTTTTTAGTTTTTAAAATAATAGTAAAAAGATGTAAACAAATAGATTTAGACTTTATTTATGCTTAACATGTAAACAAATATCTCATTAATTTAGAAATAGATTTAGTCTTTATTTAAGCCTGAAAGTTTTATAATATGTTATTAACATATCTATATTCCTACACGAAGAATTCCAATTTTTTTGTGCTTATTTAATATATTTAAAAATTCATTTAAATTAATGCAAAAAATATGTTATAACTAATGAATTTAAGCTTAATTCTTAACTATTTTATTGGATTCAATGGATTTCTTAGATTTAATTTTAAAGGTTTTATGATCTCTTGAATTAGAAGCAATTTATTCTAGAAGAAAAAGTTGCAAGGAGAAAAGCTAAAATTGTTCATCCTTCCAAACTATTGAGAACAAGTTTAGAGTAACATCTCCCAATTAGGAATTTTATATCTATAATTTCATTGCAGCTATCTTGCAATCACTTTGTATCAAAATTATATAATGCATTAATCCTTACAACGGTTGGTGATAGCCTTCGTCACAACCAAAGTGTTGGATTACTTTATAAAAACATGTTCCTATAAATTTATTTCAAGGTGGTGTCAATTCCCATGAAAAAGGTTGGTTTATGATTCCCAATCAAGAAGAGAGTGTGAGGATTTTCTTTAACATAAAGGAAAAGATTACAAGGGCTTCTCCACCTACAAGTTGTGAATGAGAGATCTACACGTTTGGGGAAATCCTAAATACAAAGGGTGCTTAGGCATGAATGCAAGCCATTGGATGGGTTGAACCATATAAATATCATTTGTATTCATTTCACGCTTTATTTAAATTTTTTTGCCATTGGCTTTACCTATTATTTATGCTCTAATGTTACAATAGTAATCAACTTAATTGATTCTAAAGCGGCAAAGTAATCTTCATTAGTGCACATAATAATTCAATTTCTCTATATAAATCACAGCTTTGTTACTTCACTTCAAATCTTTGTTGTGTGAATATATGAATTTGGTTCTTAGTATAATTAATCATATAAGTTAGTATAATATCTTCATCTTCTATGGCTGTACCTTTACATTAATCATTTGTATTACTTAATCAATCATTCAAAAGTCATTACTTAATATTGATGATAAATTTATAAGATCAACTTCGTTGACCACAAGTGTGTGTAATTATGTTTGAGTAGCACATCAATTACCTTAATCAAAAATAATATTATAGTTATGGCACTGAATTGTGTGAGACTTGAGTTATGAAGAGTTTTGAAAGAAAAATCCAAAGAGCAAAAAAATTGCACACCCAATTTACTTGTCCTCACTTGGTGTATCTTGATTCAGCACATGTTACACATTCTCTTACATCTTCAACAATGAGCTAGAAGTGAGGTCAAACTCGAGTGTTGGATATCAGACAAACTCACCATATGATTTTAGTTATGGGTAACAAATTATCAGTAAGAAAATAACGTTAAGATGGAATCTAATCTACTTGGTGAATCAACAGATCATTTGAAAAAGCAGTTCATAGATAGTCCTGCTTATCAAGCCATGGTACACTTTGACACTTCAGTTGGTAAAATGAGATCCTATTTTCCAACAAAAACAAAGATCCATCATAAAGTCCTAGAAGCTACATCGATTTATTTACCCCGCCAATTTCCGCAGATTAATATCAGCCTTCGACAAAACATAACATCAAGAGTGGCGAAGTATGGTGCTCAAGCATGTTGGGCATAGAAATACACCATTGTTTTCAAACCACTGCCTTTTTGTTTAGGAGAAAAAAAATTCAAAAGCACTGAATCAACAATAAATCGGCAAAAAAACAACAAGGGAAGCATACTTGAACAACACCATAAAACCAAGGTACAGAGTGCGAACAACCTCTTCACCAAAACAGCCATACTGCAACAGCACAAACCAAAAAACATAAAAGAATCCACACGAATCAATGGTAAATGAACTTGAGAAGCATACATGTTGCACTCCTTTATGTCCTCATTCGTGTGCTTATACACGCAATCCTGTTCCCGGCACTCCCCGTAGAGGCGGAAGAACCGGCAAACCGGCATCCGGGCTTTATCGTACTGATGGAGAAAGCCGCAGGCGTCCCCCTTCATGCAAAGGCTGCGGAGCCAGTGCCGACACACTGTCTGCCGGAAGCTCCTCCGACCTGAAATATTCCCTCCGGCGGCAGCTGATTCGGAGGTTGCGGATCCTATGTTGCCGGCAGTTACGGCAATTGGGGCAGAGGTAGGGTCGGAGGGCATGAAAGACGCAGATCCGCCGGCAGGGCCCAGAGGGGCAGCGGCATCAAGACCGCCCTCGAAGTCGAAGCTGAGGGTCCCTTCCGGGTCCTCCATTGAAATGTGGAGAAGCCCTAGCAATTGGTTTGCTTCGTCTAAGTCCTTTTTTGCACCGCTGTGTGGGTGATTTTGAGGTTGGAATCAGTTTAGGGTTTTAGGGTTTGAAGCTTTTCGTAACCGCGCGAGCTGGCGAGGAGCATGCTGAAGAGGAGAGTGTAGTACGGTATGGAGCATCCAAAACAGATCAAGACATCGCCCACAATTGAGTGAGAAATATTTGCTTAACTAGGCAGAATTGTGTAAATATATTAATTTATTGGGAGGGTAAAACTAAATTATATTTAGATTATACCTCTTGTAATTCTTCTTCTAATCGAAGTTTAACTTACATGTACCCTCTGAATAATCTAATATGCACGCAACTCTGCGTACGTAGCGTACGTCTTACGTACATAAATATTAGAGAAGCGTAAGAATTACATTCATGTGAATTAATTCTTATTTTTTACATATATATCTTTACATAAAAATGTACATTTTATTTTTCAATGTTAAAATAATAATATTTTTTTTATGTCATACATACAAAAATTTTAGATGATATAAATATAAGAGAAAGAGTTTAAGCATAGGATATATGAATACATAGAAATTGGATGGTATGCATATAAATGTCCCTAAAAAAATAAATAAATAAAAAATAAAAAAAGGCAAGCTTGATCCTTTCTTTGTGTTATTTATGTCCAATTAGAACTTTGGGTAATGAAAGCATAACTAAATCATTTTATTGTTGGGATCTTAAAATTCTTATATAAGAGAACAAACTTTAGCATAATTTAGAGATCTTACAAATGCTTCTTTATCTTCTAAGTTTAATTCAAATATTAAAAAAACTCAAAATAACTCAAAAATATCATCAATCTAGAGCAAATAAAATTTTATGAAAAAAATCTTAGACTTACCTACCCTACTGGTATGGAAGTTGGAGAAGGCAATCCATCTCATTAACATGCAATTATGATCACCTGCGTCTAACACCAACAATGCGTGGAGGAGGGTTCTGCAAGGTTGCCCCACAACTTTTCCTCAATACAAGAAGCACATCAACACACACTTCAAACTATACAAATTATCTATGAAATGTTCAACTAATTAGAACTGTTGAAATATCCACATACCTTAATTTTATAAGTCATTTCTGACAACTTTGTCATAAAGGTAAAAATACACAAAAAAAAAGATTACTTGTGATCAATCGTTTCTAGTGACCCAAAAATTTATTAATTGATGGCCTATCAAGAAGGGGTGAATCGAATGTGCATTAATTTGTTTAGCTTGATTTCAAATTTATCCTATACATGAATGTCAACTAAAATTAAAATTGTTTAATAATAAAAATAGTATTTATGGAAGTTAAATGTATATAAAAATGAAACAATGTAACACATTGTTACTTAAGGTAAATTATTTAACATTAAACTTATGAATAAGTAATTATTAAAGTGAGTAATATGAATGTTTCAATAAATTACACAAAGCTATACAATAAAGTCACTTGACACCGCAATTACAAAACGGATATGTTCAAAGGTAAGAGATTATATGTAGAATGATAATAATAATAATAACATAAGAATGATTTACTATTTAAACTCAACAATAATTGTTTTATTTTGCAAGTGTAGCACAAGACTAATTGGTCTATTCGCCACCAAAAGCAATTTTAAGTACATGAAATATAAGAGTAAGAATAATAAAACTACGTAACACATGCGACAATTAATTTCTACATGAATTGTCCAACCTCAAGGCCAACATCTACATGAAGCAAAGATTTAAATTAGATTTCATTACCTCATGCTATAAAAATAATGACATCCTTAAATGAGATAAAGAAACCCTACATCATTTTAAGCTCCATCCAACTAAGTGCAATCATATAAACTCTCATACATATTACAAGTGCAACCCCAGCATGTAATTCCTACTGACTTAGATTACCCTGACATCCTTAAATGAGATAAAGAAACCCTACATCATTTTAAGCTCCATCCAACTAAGTACAATCATATAAACTCTCATACATACTACAAGTGCAACCCCAACATGTAATTCCTACCGACTTAGATTACCCAATCTCTCTCTCTCTCTCTCTCTCTCTCTCTCTCTCCA